>NW_010537711.1:45973-67617 GCF_000687285.1 Phaethon lepturus | reverse complement strand
GCAGGCGACGGCGCTTCCCCTGACGAGCATCCCGGTCCCGCGCCTCCCCCGGGCCCCGCTCCCAGCCCGCCGCGCCCCGCTTCTCCTGTGTGGACCACGGGCCAACAGGAGAGGTCGGGATGCTGGGGCAGGGAACAGCCGAGGCGGGTGGGATAAAGGGGTGGCAGCTCCATGAGCGACTGCAGAAGCAGAGGGGAGGATGGGAAGAGAGTTGGTTTTCTAAGACCCTGGAAAATCACCAGCCCAAAAAGAGGTAAATGGAAAAAATATGTCGATGCCCACCTGGCACCCAATCCATTACACTATTTATGACCGGTGTTCTTCCTGCTTGGAAGCAGGGACGCGAGTGATTATTGACTCCTTTAAAAATAGATGTCCTATGCTAATAAATAAAATAAATGCAAGTGTTTTGTGTTCTATGAGATGTCTCCAGCTTTGGGTTTGTTTTTTTAATTCCATTTTTAACAGTAAAGCACAGGGGAAAATAAAGATTAGGGGTTAAACAAAAGCTGCTAAACAAAGCAGAAACACCTAATCTTGTATACATCTTGGTTCCAAATCCATCTTCTGAGATTTGTTTTTTCGTTTGAACACTGGGGCCTTTTTGAATCCAAGGTCCCTTGTTTACAGCAGCCAGAAGAACACTAAATCATGATCACCCTCATTATGCCACTTGATAGGGCCTAAACCACAGAATTAGGAGCATTTAGGATCCCGAGTCTCCAGGGCAAATTAACTAATGCTATAAATTAGGAACTCCACTCATGCCAGCAACTACATCTTCCAAAGCAAGCAGCAAAACACAGCCCCTAAATATTTTGCTAAGCGCTTGTCTGTACTAGACTGTGGGGGTTGAAGGAATTATGGGTTGATAACGCTGGAATTTATTAGGGACTGGATGGTTTCTGGATTTGTTAGGAAGCCAGGAAACATGGAAGCAGAACACGCATCTGGCTGGGGGTGTTGGCCGTGGCATGAGAGGCAGCAGCGTGGAACCCACCAAACACTCGCGTGCAATTCCCAAGGTAAAACCAATCCGTTGCTATATGTGCCTGCACTGTCAGGGTCCTCGCGACACACAGGCAGGGTAAAAGGGCATCAGCACCTTTGAGAACATGACCCAGATTTTCCAGCCTAAGAAAGTGAGGGCAGAATTGGGCCCGTGATGCTACCTGCAAGTTTCTTGTTCTCTTCTCACTAAAACTAGCACCTTCCCTCGCAGCACCAGCCTTCTTCTGAGCACATCTGACAGCGTTTTCCACAGTTTGTAAAATGACACCTGCTGAAACTTAAGCTATTAGTGCAGATAATAAAGCCATCACATGGAGAGCCTTCATGTTTTCCAATGTTGTCAGAGTAATTTGTTTTGCTATTTGGGATAAGTTCTACCAAGCATAAATATTTATGTCTGTGTGGATGTCAAATACTCTAATTAGGAAGTACACCTAGAACTGGGCTGGGTTTAATTGAGTCTTTGAGCTAGCTAGACATTTCCAAGACTTCAGCTGTTTGTCATATAAATATATTGAACTAGACCTCTATTGGGATAAGATTCCTTCAGGAAAAAAGTCTAATTGTCATGATTTGGGGTACTCTACTAAACGCCAATAGCTGCAAACACTGCAGGATGAGCTACCTGCAGCTAGAAGAACCCCTGAAGTACCTGGAGAAGGAGCAACAAACCAAAAAGATGGATAGTGAGATTCTCTCTGTTGCCCTCCTTACATGCCTCCCTTTGAGTCAAGCTGTCCCGCCCAAAGCGCAGCGCAGCATGGCATGGCCCAGCCAGGTCAACCGGTGGGCTCCGTTACTGGAAGGGTCACAGCAGCCCACTGTGCTAATTTTATCAACAACAAGCTAAATTAGTGCAGGTGCACCGCACAGGCTTCTAGTACTACGTGAAAGCTAGTCTAGATGTTACTGCCAATGGCTCCCAAATTCAGTTTGCTTGGGTACTGCGGGAAGCAGTAGTGTTAAGAGCAAAACAAATACCAGCAGCACCCAGCCGCTGGGGTCCCATGCTTTCTCCCAGTAAGGAACTTCATGCTCCTCACATCATTGCCCCTCTTCTGCCATTTTACTCACCTCCCTAAATTAGCATTTCATCCCATGTCCTTCCTTACAACGCCTCTTAAAACTGGACTGGCCATCAAATCTATGTACAGCACAGCCCATTTTACAAACTCTGGGCCATACCTTATCCTGCCCACAGCAACAGGTCCTGGCAAGCTGAAGTTGCTTTAGACACCACCACGCATGGTTCACAAAGAGAGACTGGAGGCCGGAGATGCTACTTCACACAGCAACAAACTGCAGCCCCATAACTGCCCACAGGGAATTTCTTACCTCGGAGCAGTTATAACAACACAGAGTCTCTAGATGTCAAGAGCCGCCGATGTGTCACTGCCAGACGCTTCCCGGAGCGCTGGAGGCAAAGGTACCCCAGTGTCAGAACTTCCTGAAAACGCTTTTAAACACAGAAGACACCCAAGAACAAACAAGCAAGGAGCTGGTGTCCTCACCTCAGACATGGAGGGGAGAGTACTAAGCTCCTGCTCTAAATTAGGCAGGGAGGAGCTTTAAACCCCAGCCCCCGTATAGCAGGTGAGAGCACTAATCACTTCGTTACCAGCCCAGGCTTCAGGTGGCCCAACTCTGCTTTACACACACAGGCACAGCTCTCAGACTGGGACTGACAAACGGGCATTTTTCACAGATATAGGCTGTCGTATCGTTCCTCGATGGCAGCAGCTTTTTTACT
The DNA here is from genome assembly GCF_000687285.1 of Phaethon lepturus. Taxonomy (NCBI): domain Eukaryota; kingdom Metazoa; phylum Chordata; class Aves; order Phaethontiformes; family Phaethontidae; genus Phaethon; species Phaethon lepturus. The sequence goes on along the minus strand of NW_010537711.1, from coordinate 64,856 downwards.
TGCACAGCTTTTAAGATTATAAAAAATCATTATGACCCTCTAGTCAGGTTCCTTGCCAGGAAGCACTGCGTGCTGCCTGGCTGCGGTTTCAAAACACAAAGAGCTGCCACAGGAGGAGCCTCAGAGGAGCTCAATTCAACTTCCAGGCTAGCCACAGACTTTTTTACATGTTTATGGGCAAATCGTGCTCCATCTCTTTGCCTCAATTTTTCATTCTCCCCATGGGAGATACTGTCAGGGTAAATTCACCGCTACCGGCAAAATGCGGTATGGGGATGTTGCTCGGGTACTTGAAGACCACCACTCAAATCATGATCCTACTCCGCTTTAAGAAAAAAATAATAAGACATAAGTAAAGTCTCTACAAGGCAGCATGGTGTGAGCCTTGTGTATAATAAAACAACAGTAACTCTCAAAATGGATACCCATCTCTGCAGATGACACATTTTAGGATTTAGAAGTGTCATAGATCCAAAATAAGATCCCTCCTCTAAAGTCCAACCTTGCAAGGCTGAGCCCATACAGCTCAGCTGGGGATTTCGCAAGGGCCAAGAAGCTAGAAAATTACTTCATTTTGCAATGGCTGTGTGTTTGGGACACCTAATCTCTGAAAATTACATAAAACTGTATTAAACACACTTGACACGCTGTACTGAATATCCATCAAATGATAACAGCTGTCATCATACTGCCCTGGTCTGAAGTTGAACCTCAAAAGCTCTTGCTGAAATAGTGTTTATCAAAGATATATCTACAGAATACTCCAGACGGAGAAAGCTATCACTGTGTAAGCATGGTCTGTGAAACAGCTGATGACTTCAGTATGCTTTTGCCACTCTTTAAATAATCCCCAATTCCTCTCAGGAGCATTAAAATCCGTCCTTTGGAAAAGAAAGTAAGACACAGTATTAATAAAATGTTTGAGCACTGTGCTCAGTTCAGTTGTGTTTCTATTGACCGTCACACATTCAAAAAACACTAGAGAAGGTTGGTCCTCCAGAGACGCCACCACGGCTGCAAAAGAAAGCCTTGGCAATTATGTAAAGGCACCACGCTCCTGTTTTATTTAGCAGAGAGAAGGGTTTTTTTTCTTCTTACGGCCCTTTTGTGCTCCCAGATGTTTTAATTACTGAGGAAAGGGAGCGGATGATTCTGGCCATATGTCTCCATTCCGCATAAATAAATATTGTCGCCAGCCCAGCTAAGTTTCGCAGAGCTGTTGATGATCCCGCTGACACTAAAGCTGTCGGGCCCGATAAGCATCTTCAATCCTTCAGTGAGCATGCTAATTCCAGGAACACTGAGACTGATATCCCATGAAAATATTCAATCTAGAAACAATTAGGCTCATATTGCTGCAAAATGGTACCTCTAGGAATTTGGGTGCTCGCTTGATTGGAGCCTCAAGTACAAGCTTTAAGTGGAGACGCCGACGGGAATGAGCAAGGAGAGGAGAGCAGGTGAAATGGTCTCTTCGAAGCAGCAATTGCTGCACCATGTGTTGAAGTTGCTGTGGGCCACGTTTGCTTTTCTCTGGTCCATCCACACAGTCTTGGGGTGCAACAACTTAATAAATAAAAGGATTTAGTTACAACTGTGTTATAACTTTTCTTGATTAATGCATGCAACATCAATTGTTTTTATTGCAGTGCATTTTGAAATAAACAATGGTCAGGCTCTGTTTGTGCTAGACAGCATGAAAACACAGTTGCAAACCTTCCCTTAGCAGCTTTCAGCCTAAATAAACAGCCTAATATATCCCCCAGAAAAGAATACACAACCACAGTGACTGCGGGTGGTTGCAAACAAGTTGTGAAAGCTGTTAAGCAGAAGGGAGTAATTTAAGAGGGGAGGAATTAGCTAGATGAACTGACAAAGAAGAGGGTGGCAGGACAGGGCAGCCAGTGACAATGTGAGACTGTGAATACACACACCCCCCCCTCCTTTTTTTTTTTTTTTTACTACAAGAACACAGCACCAAAACCCCCCAGCAGTCCTGAAACCTCCCACCGCAGCCGGGAGTGGACGGGCCTCATGGCAGGCACTGGAGGACAACGAACAAGGATGCTTTTTGGTCAAACGAGAAGCTATTTCAAAAGCTGATGTTCCAGGACAACACATGAAGGTATTGGCCACACAAGTACAATGCTAATTTCCACAATCAAGCAAACAGGTCAGAAACTCAACCTTCTTTTAAAACAAAAATACATATTATTTCTTTTTAATTATCATTTTGCAAAAAGCCTCCACCCATACCCTGCAAGCCTGTGAGCTGTAGCAACCATTGCCATGAAGTACGAGCAGCAAGAATCACTGTTTGCTGAGTTCTGCTGACACCAATTCTATTAGGAAACCTGCAGAGCCCGAGAACTGTGCAGGAGGACAAGTCAACCCACCGAAACACATGATCCAGCTTCTGAGGACCCTGGTCCTTCCGCGGAGCCCTGGGGGACGGCAGAGCAAGAGACCACGTGCTGCCTGGCAGGAGAGCCTCGCCAGCCAAGGCTGGGGAGGCCCTGATGAAAGGGTCCTAACAGGCCTCCAGCCCCCCTCACAGCTGCACATTTAGAGCTCAATCGTAGGCAATTTGTTCTTGTTGTTGTTATTGCTGTTGTTGTTATTGATGTTGTTGATTTAATCCTGTGTTTACTGCTTCATGGGTGAATGCTGTTTTTCATTGACAGTACAGAATCAGAAGGTCTGTTTGATGTCACGGGCAAATAAAAACACAGGACTGAAACATGAATGTAGAAATTAAGAAATACTGACCACAGAAAAGGGAAAAAAACCTGCAGCTTATCCATTCAACAATACTGTATTTGTTCTCTAGGTCAAGGCATTGGAGAATAACCATCTTTAAAGAGTACTTACATATGGTACACACCTCAGGGGTTGCACTGTCCAAAAAGTCTGTATGGATGGAAGATAGGAAACAGTCATTTGTTCTTTTCAGTGAAGCTTTTTCCACCAACTCTTCATTTCAGAGCCAGCTCCCTCCAAGACGACACAGTAAAAAGCTGAGATACTAGCACAGGCCAGACCATACACACGGTTCCGTGCAGCGAGCTGGGCTACCTAGCACTGCCTCCCATGAGCAGAAGACATGCGGCTGTTCTCATAGCCAATGATACGTCAATATAAACACCTGAGGATAAACCAAGACTCAGGAGGTCCTCGTTGGGGATGTAAAGACTTGCCTCTGAAAGGACCTAAAGTATGACCTTCACTTAAATCACAGGTGAAGTTTGCTTGCAGAAGTAGCACATTCTCTCAGCTTGCCTGTACTGAACCAGAGCTACGAGGCACAGAAAGAATCTGAGTGCTTCTCTTGCATCAGAAAGAGGAGGCGTTCTTGATAGATTAAACCATCTTTTGAATAATGATTACAACCATAACAATACCGGAAAAACTCACGGCTAGGCAAGCAGGAAAGTAAATCCGTCTGAACGTGGAGGGTTTTATGAACTATGTTTTATGAACCAGCAGGTAAACCTGAAATGGGTATGCAACTGAACTTCACCTCCTTGCATCGCCACTACCAGGGTACACACGGAAATAAAGATAGAATGAGAAAGACAACACAGTTTTATGCATAACAGCCTATGTTGACTGCCATATGACTGAGTGTGAACGTACGAGCTGTATCAGACACTACTGCGTAAAATTCTACCTTTGGTATTGTGTAAGCGGTAAACATACAGAAAACGTAAAAATCACTTGTGATCTCGTCTCCAGCTACGCAATCTTGTTTAAAAAATATTAATGTTTTCAGCCACTGTTAAACCAATCAAGTAGAATATTTTCCTTAAGTTTAAAACAGCAGAATGTAAATTTTGTTTTGTACTTCCTGATATTGTGAGTGGGAGCAGAACGAGCAGCACTGAAACACAGCAAAGCAAGCTGCTCCTGAGACATTTCTGACACAACCAGAAGAGAAAACTCCAGCTGGGATTTCCAGTACACTTGCCAAAAGAAGAGACTGAGATAAGCATCTGATTTTAAGGCTCATCCAAAAAATAGCATATGGAGAAAGAATTATTTTCTGCTGAGCTAAAACACAGGATGAAAAGTCTGGAAATCTGAATTTTAATCTTAGTGACAGTAACATTGTATCAAAAGTAAATCCACTGACATTAATAGCTATGGAAGATTTAAGATTAGCTTAAGCGAGGTCAGAATCAGCATGTAGGTTTTGGGCCCAAAATTATTACAGACTCCCACTGTGATCTTGGGCAAAATCCATGTAGTGATGGAGTGATTCCATGGGGTGATTTTAGGAGCCTTGAATTTTAGATTACTACATTAAGCAATCTCAAAGCAAGCAACCACAAAAATGATGTACTTAAAGTGCTCTGAAAACCCTGAGCTTAGCTTTTCTATGATTTAGATGTCTCACCTTTTAAAAAATTATCATCGTTACTATGATGAACATTTTCGTAACAGTGGCATCCTTCTTTAATTTTTTACTAAAAGCAAATTACTTTAAGATTCTCAGGAGGCAATGCAGAAGCTTAAAATTATATTTAATTTACTAGTACTTCTTCAGATATATCAATTATCATTAATGCAGACTAGAAAGACAGACAGGGAATATAACACTTCTCTCAAAGAAAAAGAAAGCGCACCAGAAAAAAATAAGTCATATTCCTTCCCTATTATCTTTAAGGATTTAGCAAGTCATGACAAACTTTCCTCTGTTCAGCTATGACTGCTCAGAATGCATTTTTACCCACTTGTAAAGTGTATATATAAATATACATATTTATGTATGTGGCACTTTCCTTGCTATAAATTGCCACAGATTTGTAGTCACAGATTTGTCACACTTGGACATTATGTGATTATATCTGCACAAAACTTACAAATTTACATTTTAGAGTGAGCAGTTCATTACTAGGACTTATTTCTAAAAAATTTTCATTTGCTTGGTGGTGGGGTGTTTTTTTCCATAATTTTGATCAAATTACGATTGGGAGAAAAAAGGTCTTAACTACAGTTCACCACTAGCAAATCTTGCTAGAATTCAAACTAGTTATTAGAGTCAGCAGACAAGTTGTAAATGCTAACAGGTTAGCCTCAGAAAATTACGTCCTTGCAATTCACATGCCACAGCTCACAAGAGAACGTTCCTAGAAGCTCCAGGTAAGTTTGAAAAAAAAAAAAACCAACCCCAAACCTTGAGAACACCAGTTATGAGCCCGTGGAACAAATGCCCAGTTGCATGAACAAGCATATTACAGGTGAAGCATATTGTGCTTCCAAAACCCAAGCTTCGTGTGACACATATTGGGTCCATGAGATGAAGTTAGGTAAGGGACAGGCATGGTTTTCCCAGGTGAAGTTCAGCTGCAAAAAGTTGGCAGCCGGTGGAATTGAACACACTCTTCTCTTTGCACAAAACTGCAACGAGCCATATGAGCTTGATAAAACCACATTTCAAATGCCTTCAGCCATTAATACTCGCGCAGGTACCCTGGCTTGTGAGAGGACAGATGATGCCTTCGCTGGGCACGGTACTTATTCCCATCCTGCCATGTTTCCATGATGCCTCTTGATGCTCTGGTTGCTACATGTGTTTCACCTAGCTCAGAATTTTTATATAAGGACATTTTCAAATCTAGAAGGAAATGAAACCAGCTAAAAGCTACCATCAAAGTACATCAGTAACTTCCGTCTTACGGGATGCAGACAAATACGGAGCGAATGACTGACCGCCCCCCAGGGGGATTTTTACTCCTACAGCAATGGCAGTCAAAGATCATAAAAGAAGTAACTACCATCTTATTAACAGACCACAGTCTCTGGTCCAGTTGAAAGTCTCAAGAGATTTTACTTGTAACTTACTTCAAAATACTTAGAAAAGTATTGGAGGCATAAGGAAGAATTTTCACATAAACGATGGAAAAAGTACAAGTAAAATCTGTTAATACTACAAAAAGAAACGTATGATGGACTCTGAGGACAATATTCTCACCTTCCCAGCAGTGTCAAGGGTGGGTTTTTTGGGTTTTTTTTTTTTGGTGGGGGGGTATTTTTTTTTTTTAAACCTCCTTCCTCTTGCCAAGATTTTATACCATAAATTGAACTACATCTCGCGGGAGTATCAAGCATAATACAAACAAAGTAACTGCTTTTGATGAGCAAACAACTTCAAAGAGCACTTACATGTTTATCTTGAACACAGGGTTCCCACCAGAGCACAGATGAACGAAGTTCAGTTTCCAACAGGACATCTCTCTGCCAGAGCTCAGCCACAAGCATTTATGAGGGGTGGGGGGAAGCTTTATAATCAAATCAATTTTAGAGTCATCATTTTTTCCGTGTTACAAGTATGTTTCAGGATGCCACTGGTAGCAGAGTGGATATGGAGTTCTTCTCTTAAGCAAACAATAGCTGCCTTCAGGAGGAAGTCTCTCAGGAAACAGCCCCTGCAGCTTGCAATGCATGTGCCTTAACACCTGCCAGTCTTCATGGACCCCCGCTTTGCCTAGAGCTATGTAAAGTGACTCAAACGTAGGTCTACCCTCAAAATAAAACTTGGGGGGTTAGCTTTGAAATGAAAGGTTACTAATACACATTCAAATAAATGACATTTTGAATTTCCATCAGCCTAAAATCTACTTATTACAACACCAATAAAAGAAATCTCAAATAAAGCACAGAAAAATATTATTGCCTTTTTCTGCAGACATGTACATGTGAATTGTGAATTAAGAAAATGCTGTCCATCTAAGCAAACCACCGTCCTAGCCCTGTTCTATGACCCATCCTTTCTGGGGTAGCAACAGGTTTCAGAAAGTTAATGCAGAACAAGTCATTCATGGATTTATCTCCAGCTGTAGACTCACAGACAAGGCTTGCCCTACTCATATGATCAAATATTTCTTTGCATAAAGTATGGATAGAAGATAGAGTTGAGACTGTTCTCATCCTCCGATTCTAGAACAAAGACTGCAGATGGGTGATGTTATTCCATCGGTGCAATCTGGGAAACGCAGTAAGAAGTTAGGCTGTGACATCAAGGACAGGCAAATGAGTCCTGTCTTCAAATGGATCTTCTCACAGGGTTTGCTATGCTTCAGCTCCAAACCAACTCTCTCTCTAAAGAGGTAGATGCAATTATCTTACGAATTCATGAGAAAGCTAAAATTTTGTAAAAAGCTGATGGCAAGGAGCTGCTTTAATTATTCTCCAACTCGCTGACTCCACCTTAATCAGAATATATTAAATAAAATGTATGGATGCTGGAGACTGGAATGCTGCAGTTCATAACTACAATTAACCACTATTAATTAATAGCTGAAAGATAAATGAGCCATGGGATCCATTTATTCCTGGGTTGGGAGTATTTAAATTCACAGTAGGATGCCAGCCCATTTTTCACAGCAGTGAATTAAAGGAAGTGTGAATCAAAGCTCACTGCTGTAAGCTGCAGGAGACATTTTCAGATGTTTGGTTCTTATCATTTAAATGGTGAAAGAAGAGATAATGACAAATGCACTGGAATTCCACTGGGACAACAAAGAGAAAATTATAGTATTTCCCACCCAGAGAGATGGGGTCTAGGTCTCAGTCCTTCCCTTCTTCTTACTCGGTTCCAGCTCTTCAGGGTGGACAAGGAAGATGCGTTTCCCTGAAGCTCTATAATGCAGGTGCTGCTCTGCTCTCCGCTTACCCGGAGCCCAGCGTGCCAAAGTACTCCTGGCCAAAAGCAGCTTGCTCAGCACGTGAGCAACCCATGCAAGCAAACATTCATGATCTTGCTTATTTCTCCTTTGTATCAAGGACATACTGTGCCTCAGATGGATTCTTAAAATTCAGTCGAGACTGGTTTTGCCCTCTATTGTCCGCTTATGCTTGGAAAATCCCATCCAAGGCTCGCCATAAAACACACGGTACTTCCCATGGCTTCTCCGGGAGAGTTGAAATGTGAATTTTTTCAGAATATGTTGCAAGATAATGACATTCTTTCCAGAACTATAAGTAAGATTGTCATTTAAGACTCAGTAGAGCAATGATTACCATCATCAGCAGCAATTGATTTGACAGCAGCCTGAGGCTTGCACAGGTTAAGAAAGCGGAGCCAAACTCCCCATGTAGGAAAAGCCAAGTGAGGTTGTCACATTCCCCAGCTGCTTATGACAGAAAGCAAAGACTGTCCAGAGAATTATCTTGTGATAATCTAACAGATTTGTTTTCTATTCTACAACTCAGAAAAGTGTTAAAATGAAGAAATGAGACCCTATATTAATATAAGTTGTAAAGTACAGAAATGACTGAACTTTGGAAGGCCTGAAATTCAGATGAATGAACTGGAGTTCATTAAACGCTGGAATTCATGTGCTATGGAAACTCCAGTATTTCTTCATTTGATTTTCCTTCCCAACTGAGATGAAAGTAAAACTATTTGTCATGGGGAAAGGGTAGTGCAGAAAGTTCCAATACAATTTTTACTGGAGAAAGCAGAATTTTTTTGTTGTTGTTAATACAAAGCATTTTAATATCCCCTGTTAGAACCAATTAAGATTCCATTCAACACTGAATTTCATCTTCTTCAAACACAGCAATGCTTCACAAGAGTTGGTGTTCAATGCCGCGTGGCCCCCATTCTCCTGTAAGGACCATGTCATACCTCCCTTGAAAAAAACTTTTGTTTTTAAAAATTTTATTTTCTACCAAAAGGCCTTCAGCAGAAAGCTCCTGAAGAGTGTTCGTTCTAAAGCTTCATTCTGGAAAAGGATCTCCAAATTCTCACAAAAGCAGGCTCTACGGCAAGGTTTATAATATCTCCTGCTTCCTTTTGAGATCAGAAACAACACATTTCCATGCAGTACTTTGACACTCCCAATTTTCCAATAATAACAAATATGAAATCAAAAAGTATTTATGGATAAATATTGCTAACTTTTTCTTACCTGAAAACTTTTCAGCAAAAGATTTAAATGAAGATTTGAGATGGTTCTTCTTGCAACACAGTCCTTGTTTTGTCCTGAGTCCTTGACATCATAGGATCTTCTCAGCGTCTAAGAATTTTGTGGTGGTAAAACACATCAATGATAAAGCCTTTAAGAAGCCAGGACATAACTTTTGCTCATACAAAACTGTCATTGATTCCAAATAATCTTAATGTGAGTTACTACACAGTGATAAAGGACTTAAGTATTCCCCAATAATACGCAGATGTTATCAATTCATGCAGGAAATACCCAATCTGCTCATTTGTTATTTGTATGCAATGAAAAGTGAGGAATATGCATTTAATTACTGGTGTGAATCCTCAAAAGAGTATGGTTTCACTAATGCTACACCCATAGTATTGTGCATTCTTTCCCACAGAAAAAAAACATACCAAAAAAACAATACTCCCTCACCCCAATATCACAAACCAATGAGGAATTATTTTGTCAGGAGATATTTTTCTATAAAGATAAAAATGCTGAAACGAAAAAGAAATCAGATTTCACTATTAATTCTTTAGCAGGTTCACAAGAAAACAAAAAGCACATTGTTAAAATAATTGAGCCATGAAGCACTTTGGCTGTGAGAAGTGACTTTCTGTTTTCAGCCCTGGCCCTCCAGCAGGCAGTGTGAAAGCAAGACTCCTTCCAGGCTGAAGAACTAAACATGTGAAAATGTAGCTCTTCTTTCTGGACCACGCTTAGCATTCTTTTCTGAATACCTGTTTTGCCTACAAGTACTTTGGTTTAGCACATGGTGGATTTTCTGCAGGGGAGTATGGGCTGGACACGCTAGAAAGGAGTCTTGCTGCTCCAGCAGCCCTTTGCTGTTGCTCTCGGCTGTAGGGCTGCATGAGGAATGCGAGGGGCATCCCTGCCGGAGCGTGGGAGGAGGGAACAGGCACTAATGGAGTGACGGTGCGGTTGGACCCTGTACACAGCTACAGTGGGCCAGGAGAGCCCCACTGTTGTGCTCAGTAGGTGTTGCTCCTCTTGGTTTGGGTCAGGCTGTGGCTGCGGTGACCCCTCCATGCTCAGGTCTGCAAGCAGAGGTGGGCTCTCCACAGCACCGTTCTTGCTCCGTTTGGGACCTTAGGAGTCAGGTCTGCCACCACCATGTAGCCTATGCGGCAGGAAGGGTTCCACTAAAGAGACGGGGAAATACTGCCCTGCCGAAGCCAAAATATCCCCTTATTACTAAAGAAGATAAAGAGAGTGGCTGATAGCGCTTCCTTGTCCTTATAAATCTTAACTGTCTTAGGTCAAATTCTGCCACATTGTTTGGAGATGGAGACTGGAGTTGCTTTCTCAATTCCACTGCTTTTTCCAGTAAAATAAGAATACACTGATTTATAGCCTCTAACCCCACAAGAAACAGCGAGTATCAGTTAATGTTTGTAGAACTCTATTGTTGGAGCTTGTCTCTTCTCTGACCCCGAGTCAATGAAGCTCCACTTCCGAGCTGCAACAAGAAGAAATGTAAACTAACAGCATTACAGATTGTTAACCCGGAATGCAATTCTCCCCACAAAATGCACAGGACAAGACAATGTTAAAAGGACACAACTGAACACTCTGGTGTTCATTTTTAACCTCGTTGCCTTACCTCCAGTAGCACAACCAAATGTAATTACAGCCAGCAGCAAAAGGAAAATCAAGATCACAGGCTCAATCCTGATTAAAATAAATAAATACGGAAAATATAGAAAGCATATGGGCACTGAAGAGCAGCATATGGATCACGTCCTGAAGTACAAGGCCTACCATATGCTTACAGAGCCTGGTTCAAAGGAAAACCTCGCTCCCTCCTCCCGATGTCTTTGGCTAGGTCACGAATCAGCTGCCTCCCAACGTCTTGTGCCATTGGGCAAGTTTGCTTTTGAATAATAAAGCAAGTTTCAGCTCAGCATGGGGAGAATCCCAGGTAGAAAATGGACAGATGGCTGGTCCTAGTTAAGCACGCAGAGGCTGAGACGAAGCATTCCCCTTTGCCTTCTCTCAGACCAATCTTTACACTGTGTCCTACACCAGCTGTATGTATCTAACCCCCTTTACCTCTTGTTTCCTTAAGAAAATAGTTCTTAATTTTTTTGACCTCCTGTGCTGACCTGCCAGCCCTGCAGGGAATGTTAATGAGCTGTTAACATTGCTTAGGATATGGCATTCAACCAGTTTGTGGAGTTCTTTAGCTTCTTCCTACCAACGTCCCTGGTTTTTCATGCTTCACTGGCCCTAACCCACCCCATCTGCCTGGAGATGTCTAGCATATGTTACGTGCCTGGCACTGCCCTGCAGGAAATGATGCCTTGCAGCTCTTTCAGTGTCTGGCATATGATAAGGACAATTTAGATAGCAATCAAGGAACAGGATTGCTCAAATGCGGGGCTAGAAGAGGAAGAAGGAGACAGTGATGACTGGGCCCAAAAGAGAGGATTTCCTGCCACACTGCAACTGCAGCGATGAAGGGAAGAGATAGCCTGTCCTAGATGAATGCAAAGCTAACGCTGAGAACTTGAAAGTACCAGGGCTGTCCACAAACATCATACGTGAAATGGATTTGTAATTATCAGTTGTGTCAGTATGATCAAGGGGAGCAAAGACAAAAGCTCCCTGCTCAGGGAGACTCACTATCCTCAACAGATTGGGCCAGGGAACCACGCTGGGACTTGGCTTTTTCTGCGCACAGGAGCAGCGTGTGCTCCAGGCTAGTAGTCGCTGCTGACAGCAGCACTGATGCTGGCCAGCTGCGGGGCCACCGCGCCTCCTCACCCCCAGCCGGCAGCCCCCGGGAAGACGGGACGAGGGCTGACGCATAAGCTGACCATATGTCCAGGGAGCGTAGGGGAAGGAAGCACTCCTGTCCTGGTGGCTGCACGGAGAGCCCAGTCTCTCCAGAGAACGTCTCTCTTCCTCTGGCTTTTGGCACAGGGCAATATCAAGCTTCTCTTCTACGCTGGGCCCACCATAGCAGAGTTGGGGCGTTTGCGTCAGTCTTCCCTACCAGGAATGGCTTTCCACTTCAGATTAATCCAGGACAGTCAAACCTGGGCGTTCAAAAATCAGAACTCTGAACTTAAAGGCCACAAAGCTATTAAAAAAAAAAAAAAAGGAAAAAAGAAAAAAAAAAATCTATTTTAAACTAACAGTCACATGTCTTCTTTTCAAGTTTTAAATCACTATTTTTGCTCAAGTTTCTAAATTTTCTCTTCCACCTGGGATGACCAGATATTGACCTAATTCTACAATGCCAAGAGCTGTGACTTTAGGAAAAATACTGAGAAAACCCAGGTAGGACTGACATTTAGCCACACCACCGTCTGTTTTTTTAATGACAATATTAATGTTGATGTGAGAAAACTTACATTTCCTGCCTTATGCTGTGTCTTCAAATGGCTTTAAATTTGCATTAACATAGGGGAGTTATTATTATTTCATTTCCTTGTTTATTTTGGAGTTGTTGTTCTAAAAAAGACAGAAAGAGATGGACAAATAAGGCTAGAATTGGAAAATCTGAAAGCCTCAAACTGAATCATTCTTGTGTTACAAAAAAAATCCCCAACAATTGCTCAAAGCTTGGAGTAACCATAGCTAAAACTACAAAGAAATGTCATATTGTAGACTTTGGAATCTTGAGGACGTATTCAGAGGGGACTAGCCTTCAAAATGCGGCTCTTCACTAGCTCCGCACTTAAGCTCCTTTCCAGTTCTGTGCTCAGCACTTAATTCTTTCTGGAGCAGAGTCTGTTTCCTTACTCATGACAAATACTTTATTATACAAGGTACTACTCAAGCATGCAGAACAATACCCATTCCTCTGTACAGGCAGATTTACCTTCCTCACAGTCTCATGCACAGCTCACCAGGTTGCCTTCACATACTCACCAAAGTTTTGCAAAAGATGAAAGGAAAACCGCCAAGAGAGCCAACAAAAACAAATCATGGTAACGGAAGGTGACTTACAGCTTCAGTGCTGTGGAAATTCATCCCCAAGGAAAGGTAACGCTGGAGCAGAGTTAAAAATTTGACATAAGTTCACTGCTTTATCACATTCCCCCTTTGGATTAGGTTTTCCACACACTTTAGATAGTTTCACAAAACACATTGTCCTGTTTATGAAACTGGCGTAGTATAAAATAGTACAAAACCAACCAATCCCTATTTATTAGAAATAGGTGTTAGAAGAATATGTTTTAATATACGGGTATATGAAATACAACAATCTGATCTCCATTTCTTGCACAGATGAAGACTCTAGACAAATCCTGGGTTCCAATAACACACCATTAATTCCAAAAGTAAAGTCAGAAACTCACATAATTAATGCAGAATGTGTGAATTTCAAAGGGCCTATCCTAATTCTATCCTTAACATTTAACTAAAATATACTGAAAGCATAGGAAATGTTGCTAGGTCTAACCACTGTTAGCTGTACAAAACTTATACAGTCTCCCAATGAAAAGTGTTCACCTTCTTTTAGTAAGCAAAAAAAAGTTATTAAACAAAATAGTTCAGAATAATTTTCCATCAAAAGTTAGATTTATATTAAAAAAAAAAGGATTATTGTGAAAGATTTGGCTTAATGTATATAATTTTAACTGTGGCTGACGAGCTCACATTTTCATGTCTTTTTTTGACTGTTAACAGAGAGAGCACCTTATAAATTTTCACACATTAGCTTACCTAAGTTTAGAAAAGAAAGAAACAAACACGTCATTTACTTAAAGTTATTGAGTCACTTAGTTTGAACTTAAAATACATGTGATTGGATAAAGTTTGCTACTTCTCCCCGTGAAGACATTGTCAAATTTGAAGGGAGGAGGTATGAAACAATAGTGAGAGCACTAAACTGTGGATTTGGAGCTCTGGTTATTATTTTCCATTCTCTGGTAGACTCGCCACAGAAATCTGTAGGAACAAAACATTAATCTTGTCATAAAATCCAAATCCTAACTAATCTACCAAACAGGATATTTCAATAACTAATTAAATTGACTTTTAGATCTTCGGAAGAGGGTGCAGAAATGCACTAGTATTTACAAATTATAAATTAGATTCTCATAGATCGACTCCCTGTGTTTAGATCCCCCTGCACTCCAGAGGTGTGAACGCCTGCATACATCTAATGCAGAAAGAATAGAGGTTCACATTTCAGTTTGAATGTAAAAATGTAAAAATCTGTGCCTGTCAAGTAGAGGCATAAGAAAATAAGCATGTAATCGAGTGGAAGGAGCAACAGAAGCTGGAAGATTTCCACCAGTAAGCTTAGTTCAATTGGAGGATCAATTCATAACTGTACCTATCTATAAAATAGAGTGGTTTTGTCAGAGAAACTACATTTCCTGGTTGTCTAGATAAGTGGATCAAACAAACCAACAGCAGTCCTATATAGATTGTACTCTGATGTGAACTTCAGAAGTTTGAAGTTTGCACCAGGAAACCGTTAAGTAACAGCAAAAATATAGGGGAAAAAACCCAGGCTCTCCCCAAACAAAGGAAAGATCACATTGATGAAGGAAGAAATATCCGTTGTTAATAATGTACTTTTGCAAGGCAAAAGATTTATAACAGACGCCGGCTAATTCTCACTCAGGTGAATTTGTGGTTCAAGAGGGAGAGAGTGTGTGTGCGCGCGCGTGTGTGTGCGTGCAGGGAGCGCGGCATGTCATGGCGTAACTCTGGTTAGGAGGAGCGACTGGGCAGGAGCCAGACCTGGATTATCTCAAACTGATAGAGAGCACACATGCTTAGAAAGAAGAACGAGTGCCAGACATGCAGCTCCTCGCTCCCATAAAACATAAGGTGTTTTATTTCTGCATCAGATGTTTCAAACACAATTGACTTCTATTACGTTTCAATGTAAACCACTTTGCTTTCCTAATGTAGCATGAACTTTAACTGTGGCCATTTCAGAGACATTACATGGATACCATATTACCAAACAAAAAGATACACATTTGCTGTCTCTCCGAAAATCACCTTTTTTTCCCCTTTCTGTCTCACCCTGTCTGGAGCCTGGACTTTTTTCAGATTTTCAGCTCTCATTTATATCCATACATAAGCTATAGGAATTTTCCAAAATATTTATTATAAATATTATGTCCTCGTTAGTAGATAGCCAAAAAGAGAGTTGGCATTGTTTTATAGATGTAAATAGAAAGGAACCAAAATAACACACTAACTAGAAGGTATTTACTGGCTCATGGTAAGTATTTTGCGGACATCAAGAAAGAGAATTTCCCTTCTTTCATGAAGGTCAGCTAATCAAGCGTTATTTACAGTGTGCAGTGAAGTTGTTTTAAAATCCTTCTGGCAGAAGACTCGTTGTTCTGCATTCACAATTACTGGAATATGCATCATACTGCATTACTGATCGAAAGGGAGGACAGTATGAAGGATTTCATTTAATCAGGCAATGAGAAAGGCTGCTGATTAGTTGGCTACTTCTGGCTCAAGGGCTAAAACCTGATCACAGGTTTTCTAACAGCAAATTATAGGTAAAGCCAAGGAAAAGTCAGTAATTTCAGCTGGCGAGGGTTCATGGGACTCCTTTCTTCAGTTTTGATTCATAAGCAACTTTGTGCAGCCCGAGTTCCAGGTTTGCAACTCAAAACCTTACAGGCAGAAGCTGAATGCCCTGTTTCATGTACAGAAAAAGTGCTGCACATTCCTTACGAGGGCTCCGGTGACAGTCCCGTCATCTGCTGAATGCTTTGGCCCACATTTTACAGGTTGCATTTTGCCTGTTTTTTCATACAACTAATCCCATTCCCTCCTCAAGTAACCAGAGAGAAACGTCTATAATAAACTTCTATAAGATCCCTTGTTAAGAAAACTAAGGAGAAAAAGGAAAAGAGAAAACCCAACCAAACAAAAATGTTATCCTGAAAACTGTTATTCCATCTTCCATCAAAGTTGCCATCCTTTCCCTTCCAACAGAGCTCCTGGGAAGTGCCACCACCCCATCTGAGAAGGGTCACCGCAGTATGCTCAAGCTGGGGCTTGTGCTACTTTGGTCTGGTTTCTCCAAGCTGTGTGCTGTGTCCTGCCTGCTTCCAGGCTTGTTCTCCCAGAGGGCATGGGCACATATACCCATACCAGCGACACTTCATGCCAACAGTCCTACAATGCAATTTCTCAGCCTGAGTCACCAGAACCTTTTTCAAGGATCTCCAAATTGCCTAGTTGATCCAGAACTGACCAAAAAGTGGCCTGAAGCTATTCAGGAGCAAAGACAACCTCTGGAATAGTATTTACAGCCTCTTAAGAGGAAGCAAGAACTGTCAATGGGATGTATGTAACATGTTCTTGCCCTCTGAACTAGGATCTTCCAATGTAGCCCATATCAAAACAGAAGAGGAAAATGATGTCCTGTCTTAGGAGTCTGTACCAGCTGCAAGAGCAAAGAACAAGTGAACCCACTGTGCACAATGGATGAAGTGTGAAATTAGTTCTGTCATCTCCACACACACCACAGTGAATCACGCCTTCCTGAGGGGTTCAGATCAAAATTTCCAGTTGTTTAATTTGAGATCAAGGCAAGAACAGAAAGGACCATGCCCCACTCTTCATTGCACTAAGTGGCCAAAATAAAAATGAGGCTAAACAAATCTACCAGGAGAAGAGATGAAGACATGGGGGGTGGAAAGAAATGACCACTTCACCTTTTGCTGCTTTTAGTGGATTCTAATTAGGAATCTGGCAGTGCCACCCCCTCAGCGGGAAGCCCACATTATTAACGCTGGCATCAAAAGCAAGCCGACTGCAATCTGCAGGAGCGGCTGGCGCACGGGCAACAAGCGCCGCCGCCATCCGGGGGGGGGGCCTGCCGAACTGGCACAGCCTTCGCTCCCGTTCTTGGCCGAAACACCAGAACAGATGGCTGAAGGGTTGGTGTTTCTTTTCCTATCCCTGCCCCGCCTTCACATGACCTTATGCCAGAGATTACATGTACAAGTGCCAAGGTAAAGGTTCTTAATGGGTCAAAGAAACATCCTTAAGAGGATATTTCTTTTAAACATTTCTACTTTCAAATGGTACATCGGGGCTCTGAAGGAGCATACAGTCTTGTGGGGGGCACAGAGAAATGTATAACCATTCAGCTGTAATTATAGTAATCTGGTATAGTCAGTGCAAGAAAACAATGGCCTTTCCTCTCTTGTTATTCCGAATCATTTGTAGATGTTCATGTTTTAATCATATTTTTCCACATGAATCAATACAAGAGAGAGAACGACAGAGAGATAATTATGTGCACTGAACAAATATTCCACCTAACTGAGGTTGTGCTGGGAAAGGCGGCTTGTAATTAATGAAGTACTGCCACACACTTGTCAAGTACAACCAGCTCTTTAAGGGCAAGCCATCATTTCAAATTGTGAGCTCACTGAAATTTAACAAAATTGGAAAGAAAATAATAAAGTTTCGTGCCATCTCTCGCAGCACTAGCTTCCGAGGAGCGAGCAAAGGAGGTTTGCGCATGGAATGCGAAAGTTGCCTGGTGTGTCCAGTCGTGCTATGAATGCAAAGCACAGCCTCAGTTTATTCAAAGCATGATCAAGGGGCACTATCTTCCCAAAGAGATGTGGAATTACAGGAAAGTGTTATGAAATGCTAAATGTTTATTTCAACTCATCTGTGTCTCTCAGAAAGTCTCTCTTCCCTCACACAGAGGAAAAGAAAGTAAAATCTCTAAGGTGCTGAGTGAGATTTTAAAGGATGCATGTTTCAGCAGTACCTACCCGAGACCTTCTTTGGGTACAGACCTGAGTAGGGGGGAAAACCAAGCCCAAAGCAAAAGAAAACACCCATTCCTTTTTCATACAGATCCTAGAGAAAAGCAAAGAAGCACCATCCTGATCTCCCAAACTCTCAAGCAGCACCCCAAGCCCCAGGCTTTCCAAGCCCTTCCTCTTAAACTCAACTTCCAGCATGGAAATGAATGTTAAAATCGCTCCGATGCAGCAGTCACCTAGCTTGAATTATAATACACTACCAGCTCCATGTGCCAAAAGCACTTCCCTCCCTCTCTTTCCACACTACTTCTCCTGTTTCTCAGCTTTTAAATACCCCCTTGTTCTTTCTACGCATTCATTGTGCAACACAATTTATTTCTGCAACACATCATTACAGCAGGAGAAGTGTGAGAGTAGGTGGGGACAGTAGACAAGTAGAGGTGTGAATGGGTGGTAACATACTGAGTGCTACAGTGAGCCACCAGTCAACACCTTACGGTTTCAAAAGAAGGGGGGAAGGAGGGGAAGAGAAAGAAATGTATCGTCCTGTGCTTTATAAGTTTCATGTATATCAAGGAGCTCTTGTGCCAAGCAGACGCTGCCTTACAGAGGCGTACGCACAGTGCGCTTCAGTTAGCCACAAATAAAAGACAGACCTGTCCATATGCCAATATTAGCACTCCATCATCTAGCCCGAACAGTGGTGCAGCCCCCTCTATCTCCTTCCTTTTTGCAAAGCTGCTTTCTCCACAAGAAGGAAATCGATTATTTACAGCGGGGGGGAAAACCCCACCATTTTGTACGTATCCAAAATAGCATTCCCAGGCACAAGATAAAGATATGAAACAACCATAGGGAAAACCTCTTGCACTTCTACATTCATAGTTTTTCAAAGTAATTTTTTAGCATTATTTTTCTTTCCAAAATATTCAATAGCAACATTAATTTTATTGGGCTGTGGGGTGACATTTGATGGGTCTGAAATCCTCTCTTGCCAACAATTTTAAAACCATTCAGGGAGAAAATGCAGCTTAATACAATGGCCACAGATTCAGTGAAACATTTGTACAGGAACAGTGCACTACCAACCATGATTTCTGCGGGTGTGATAAAACTCTACTCTTATTAACTTCACTGAGATTACAGCTTCATCCATAACCACCCCCCCAAAGCCAGGAAAGGAAAAACTGTAAT
>NW_010537711.1:6831-45934 GCF_000687285.1 Phaethon lepturus | reverse complement strand
GGGGGGGGGGGGGGGGGGGAAGGCAGCTTAAAATTATTCATTTTATTAAATAAATATCATCCAAGCAGCCAATGCTAGACCTAATATTCTGCCACCTTCACCTTTCATCACTTGGCAGACTGGGGAAATGCTGCTGCTCTGATGGGGCAGAATCTCACTTACACACATGTTGCCCTGGCACATGGGGCAGAACAATATGTAAAAAAGTCATAAAAGAGGCTTCTAGCTGTGAATTAGGTTCTCAGTCCTGCTGAGACAAACCAAACTCCATTCTACGGTCTCAGGCACAGGAGGAAAATAATGGGAAAAGAACTGTACTGTGGTGGTGTTTCACAGGGAAAAGACTGAATCCTTAAAATATCCTACAACTTTCAGCATAAGCACAAGAACTTGTACCCCATCTTCCTGGCCAGGAGCTGCTGCAGCAGGTGCAAGAACGCCTTTGCAGTAAATGGACAGCCAACAATAAAATATATTGTGCAAGAGGTACCTTAAGGAATCGTTGTGTGGCACATAAGAAAGAGGGGAATAAATGGATTGGCAGCCTTTTCCTAGAGACTAACATCCCCACTCTCTAAATGAATGGCCCCATTCTTTTCAAAGGGGGATTGGTGAGCCTTAGGAGGTCGTAACTCAACTGTAAGTATTTGAATTAGAATTAACCTTGGTATTTAATACAAGGTTACAGACCCAGAAGCAAATATTTTCTCCACTTCCAAATTCGCACAGAAAAATCACATGCCTGTTTTGAAACTAGGAGGGTCCAAAGCGATTGGAGTTTATAGTTTCAAATGCTGTCTGCACTAATAGCTAGTTTGTGAATCAAGTATTTTCCTAAGCAATGAATCCGTAAGATGGCTCAGTAACAATCCAAGCCTTGACTTGGCAATGCCGTCATTTTCTTTCTTGGGGCTAGAATGTCACTTTAAGTCCTTATTTGAATATCAGCCAATTTAATATCATATCAGCTGCATGTAATTCTGGACAGAGATTGGGGACCATCATGCAGGAAACTTTGTTTCACATTGGGTGACGAACATGTGAAAATCCAATATAAGGACTAGCACTTTTTTCTATTTTAACATGAAAAATTTTATAAATATTTATATATTATTTATCACATAATTCAACGAAGGCTATCTTTTGCCACCCAATTCTTACAAGGACTTGAAAACCCCCGTTTATGTATATACACCAAAGCATATTGGCCACGATTCTCCCATAACATCCAGCCACAAGGATGGAGACACCGGAGGCACAAACACTAGCGGTGAAACCCTGGAACATGAAGTGCCCAGAGAACAGAGATCTCATTCCGTTCTGGGAAGTGAGAAACAATCTTAGAAGATACAACAGAAACACCCTCCTTACATGCAATGGATGAGAGAGAAACAAGGGAGAATGGACTAAATGCAGCATAATTTTTATACTTGGTTTGACAAACACACACTTCCAGTAAGATCAGGAGAAACCACATCCAGTATTAACTAAAAACAAGGCCTAGATTCACTAACAGACTTATTTCCTGGGAGATTCTGTTTTACGAAGATGTCTACAGCTGTATCTATTTAGTTTTAGCCTCACTGAGGTCTACTGTCATCATTCAACTGCTTTATAAGTGGGTCACCCTCAAGAGACAGCATAAAATGCATTTCACTTCCAGAAACACAGAGGGAACCACTTTCCTCTGTTTTACACATTAGCAGTTTACTGTAATCACTACAGAACATTTTAATTTCTTGTGTACATTCCTCTTTTCCTGTTGTAGAGACTTTCTTCCCATCCCTTGTCATTCCTGTGTACTGTAGAGCCACATGCTTCTTTGCTCGCTGCTGTGCCTTCAACAGGTATTTTTCCTTAAATGTGGGAATTCTTCCTTTCCAATTGGGCCATCGTCCAATCTTTACAGAACATACCTTACATGAGCAGGTGTTTCATATTGAGCACAGATGCCCAGAAATTCATAAACCGATACATTTGGGTAAGAAACCTTGCCAGCTCAAGCTTCCTCATCACATTTCAGTTCCATCCTAAGTAATGCTGCAAAAATGAAGAAAACAGACTTTCTCATAGAGCCTCAGCACTTCTGTAGCAGCCAGAAGTGGATATGACTGAGATGCACATGAGAAAAAATAAACAAATCCAGTATATTAAGAATAAATGATAGCCAGCTCCTGTTTTCAAACAGGGATCTCCTGGCAACAGATTATGGATGCCTTCCTTAACAAGCATTTAGTGGCAGTCTTACAAGAGAAGCATATATTTTTGATACACACAAGCAATATAACACATTTTCAAAGTCTGAGCCTTAGAAATGTAGCTGTGCAGAGAGGAAAATGTATGCATATGTTTATCTGTACCTGCAAGCTGAGCAACAATCAATTACAAGTCAGCTGTCAACGGCTCGTACACAAGTGCGCATCTCTGAGTGCCAAAGATGTATTAGACAATTCTGGCCAAATACAACTGGAATCAATGTTGAGGCTCATGTACGTACCCACTCTGATATGCTGGCATGTTCATTTCTGAGTGAGCCAATACCACATCACCCATTTTGCAGTACAACCATTTTTTTGGTACTTACAAAGAAGATAGTGTTGATTTGCGTAGTTTCAGAACACCAGGGAACCCATTCACACACCTTACATATATTCTCTCCTTTTGCAAATAAAGCATTGCTGTGGAGTGCAGCAGAAGGAGGATGAGACACCGGGTGGATTTGTGGATGACTTAGTAACTTAAAAAATAATTTTTTTTTTTAATAAAAAAAAAAAACCAACTCTTTCCACTGGCCCAGTCTCAGCACTGCTGGAATGTCTTATTTACTCACATAAAGAGGAGGTGGTTGTGTAGATGTAGGTTCTCTCAGTCAGTGTCTTATTCAGTTGGAGTGGAGCTGAGGAACTGAACCACATTCAAGTTAAGTTTGTAGAGTTGTGCTCTGTTGTGTTTTTTTTTCCCCCCCCTCCCTTTTCCTTCTTTTCTGAATCCAAGATTCAGACAGGAAAACACACCACTTTCCACTGAAGCCAGGGTGCTTTGGGAAAGATCTCAACTGGCTTTTGAAATCTTATTTCCAGGATCTGGGAAAGCTTTCCAAAAAGTGCTGTGGCCCACCCACGTCCAAACAGCATAGACTCTGGAGGAGTCATCGCCAGCCCCAGCCTATTGCAGGACACATGCGGGTGGGCCTCTGAGTTTTGGACACTTGATGAAAAAAAAAAAATAAAAAAAATAAAAAAAATGGAAATGGAACTTCAAAGGGAACTAGCTGAAGCACTTCAGAAATTAAACACGCCTGGTGGAAAAGATGATTAGTGGGTTCTTGTGCTCTGTTTTTGAAGCTATTGATCTTGGACACAGGAAGGAGCTTTCATATTCTCCACAAGCCACAGATGGTCAAAAGGGTCCTGAGAGGAAGAGACAAAAAAGCAACCACAAGGGAACTCCCGAGAGTAACAGAACTCAAGGTGTGTCCCAGGGACCTGATAATACACTGAAAAGGAGGCACTAGAAAACCAGATAGAGAAGCAGCAGCTTTTGCCGTTTTCCCCTTCTCTCAGCTTTCCCAAACCATTGTCTAAGCTTTCTGCCTTTGACACAGGTAAGCTCTACAAGCTATTTTCCAACAGACAAAATATATCACACCCGAAACACCAAATAAAAAAAATTGCCAATACTTTGGTGCTGTTTTCAGACCTAAATACGTGGTTCACAAACAGTAAAGCTGAAGCAGAATCATAAGACAAAGACAACAAGGCCTTTCATCTAAACTAACCAGCTGATGACTGAAAGTAGTGGAATATCTCTCTCTCTCTCTGGCCAACTTTGTGGACTCTTTGAAAACTGGATTTTCCACATAACAGACAATTATTTCAGAAAACACATACTATAATCCCTAAATTGTGTCCAATATAGTCTTGTGCAGGGTCAAGCTTTCTTCTGGGAAGCACTGTCTGTTTTCACCTCCTATCAAAATACAATGAGATGTAGGAAATAACCACTGTTTCTCCATAGCTAGGATGATACGTATTCTTGTTTTTATTACTGCAAAACACATACCTTTTAATGAACTTGCCTAGGAAACTGGAAATTATGTTAGGTAATAAAATTACAACGAAGTAAACAGGACAAAATTGCTCACGCAGGAGGTGGTGGCAGTTACTCACAACAAGTGTCTCTACTCTGAAGCGGGGCTTACTGAGCTTCCCGTTGTGGCAGGGGTAGGTGACATCAGGCTGTTCAGGGGTCCTGCTCTTCACATCATGTGGAAATCCAGGCACTGGCCATTCTTCATCTTGAAATATATGAAAGCTTTTGTTTTAATACCTGTGTATTAGCATACTCACACCAGCCAAAAAGAAAATTCAGGCAATTACATTTGTCTGTCTGCCATTTCCCTTAAATTACCTCGGCCTTACGCACCAGTTCCCTTGTGGCAACGAGCAACAACTGTAGTGGCACAATTACAAGGATGGAGCAGCAGAGAACCAAATAGCAGGTGCATAGGTGAGGAGGGAAAAGGGGGATGTTTAAGTTGGCAATGTGTCCCCAATTATGTCTTTAGGAAGGAAGGTAGAGGCTCCAAAATGCCTTCACGGAAAATAAAGCGTATTTAAACTCCAAGCAAGGAACTGTTCCTCTGATCAGAACTCTCTTTCTGAAATAGATTCAAATAGCTGAGGCAGCATGGGAGCTCTTGATGACTATATTAACATTCTGACATTCTTTGCACAGTCACTGGAACTACATTATTAGCAAGGATCTAACAGCCTTATGCTCCACTGTGGAACAGTGCATCAGGAGAGTGGAAAGGGGAAAAAAAAAAAAAATCACAGTAAATTCTTTCCTATCCTTCTGACAAGAGTCTTCTTCCCACAAGACATACAAACCAGTGCTCATACTCTCCAACCAGAATGTGTCCCCACAGAAGGAACCATCTGAGAAAAGCAAAAATTCAGACAGCTACTGAATTTTTTTTATGTAACTAAGTAAATTTAAGAAAGGCATTGGTGTTTCATCCTACTGGTTATTTCAGAGGTTCTTCTTCCTACTTCCAGGGCTAAGACAAACAAAAGAAATCAATAGTCAGAACACATTACCTGCGACGTTTGTCAGTTGTTTGGGAGCAAACAGAGGAGGGAAGGGAGAATGGAGAAACAGGAAGGCAAGAGTTCCAGTCATCTCACAGCACAGAGCACGTACATTGAAATATAGGGTACCACAGCGCAAGATGGCCTGGAGTCCCATCTGGGGAACAGAGCGGAATTTTCCTGCATCGCATCTGAGATGCTCAGAGAAACTGGGCTGCAGCAAGCATAAAACAAGTCCCTAATCACAACCTGCATGATTGGAAAAGCATCAAGCATCTAATTCTATCACCAAGCAGAGCTGTGAAAAATATTTCTCATCATAAAGTAAAATGAGTGAGCTCTGGCTACTTCACTGGCTCTGTAAAAACGTGATAATATAGGTATAAAAAAAAACAAAAAAAAACACAAACAAAGGAATTTTTGCAGGCAGAGACTGTTGCCTAGAGGTGAGAGCACGGACACTGGGAAAATCCGAGTCTGTTCCCGGTACCGTCATCAGCTCGCGGCAGCGCACCGAGCAAGTGGCTTAACATCTCTAGGGCTCCTGCTACTCATCTGTCACACAGGTATTATAATCACAGGCAGCTACATCGCTGGCGTACTGTGCGACTCAGGTAATGAATGACTGCAGGGTGCTTTTGAGACCTTCACATACAAGTACCACAGAGCTGGTAATAGGTATTATTACTTACCATTATTCAAGGGCAGACTCTGAATAGACATACCTTAGGTTAAGTTAAATACCTTGTCAAGGGTTTTTTGTTGTTGTTTGCTTAAGATTTGCAATTGTTTAGGGTTTAAAATCTTTTTATTAAGAAATTATAACCTCTCCTACCAACATGAAGGTGTCTAAATTTTCCTTTAAATGGCGAAGAAAACCCCACCATCACAATGTTTACTGATTTTATACAATATTTTCGATATTATAAAATTAATTTAAATAATGATTGCTTGGAGGGGGGTGCCTGTTTCTCTGCTTCCAAAAACATTTTCTCATCATGCAATCTTTCGTATTTTTATACTCTTATAAAAGACGGCAAACAACAGCAGATCATCTTACAATAACTCCAACACAAAATGCAAATTAGCAATTCAATAAACCAGTTTCCCCTAACCAGGGAATAAAATGGTAACACGCACCCATCCGATCTGAGATCATGCCAGACCTCCCTACTACAGCGGAGATTTCCTTTCCTTCCTGTTTGACACTGGACCAACCTGCTCGGACTAATTTTCTGTAATCCCTGTTCAATGCACTCTTTATAGCACTCCAGTTTCACTCTGTATGAAACTATATAAACCGCTGCTATTTCCTCATTAGTTACATAGTTGATTTTTTTTCTTTTTAATTTAAATCACGCTGGTGTTACCTTCTGCATTTATTCTAGTCCAGAGTTAATGAGAGCCCCAATCCTGCTATCAGATCCTCTATGATAAGCTGTTATTTCAGGCCAATATGGCTTCAAAGGAAGCCAAGCGGGGTGGTCCGGTTGCCTGGTCAGGAACAAAGTCCTCATCAGTTGCTGGTATGGGACCAAATGAGTAACTCTCAGGAGAGAAGCAGCAGCAACTGGGTACTCCAGCCTCTTAATTTTCCTTGATCACAGCACTTTCGGTAAAGTATCTCTCAGTGAAGGTTTGAGACAATTAATTAGGAAGCACCCTGGAGTGTGAACAACAGAGTATTACTGTCATTTGAAGCCAATCTTTATTTATCTCTCAAATTTTCTGTTAGGAAAGGTTACATAAACCATGTTGTATTACATTATGCATACTTTTTGGGGGTCTTTTTTCTTCAGGGGTATAGAACTTAAATGCAGAGGGACTTTTTGCATTTTTTTTTTTTTTAACTCAGCTGTTAAATATCACTTTACTAATTACTTACCCCATTTTGTCATCTGAGTGAGCGCTTCAAAAGGATTAGATAGGTTGTAGTGTAGGAATCAAAGAAGAAATATTGGGTCATTTTCCACAAAATACTAGTTTAGTTTTGAAGCCTAGTAGGCACTACCAACCTGAAGGCAACAGATGTTATAAAGAGTTTGATGTTTAAGGCATCTATACTGAAAAAGGCAGAAAAAGAAAGAGACCTTTAGCCTGGATGTCTCAGCTTTTCATATGGGTGGTTGACAAGCTGGGCTATAGGGTAAACCATAATGTGCCAAGCACCACGGAGCCTGGAGCCAAGAAAGGGATAATTTCAGGCAAGACCCAGTCTCCAGAGCCAAAACCACTGGCCTGAAAGCTTTTCTCAGAAGGTTTGCTGTTCCCATCACTGCTGGGATGAATTTTAACTCATTATTGATCAAGGGAATTTTAAAATCAATTTTAATTAAATGAAAGATTTCTATCATGGCTTGTTCTGTGTGGAAGTCACACAGACGACATATAAATATATGGAGGCAGATCATGCAGAGCAGATTTGTAGCAGTTAGGCCCTAAACAGGTGAGAAAGAAACCAAAGTTGCATCTGAAAGCAAATTTGTTATAGTACATGATCTACAACACCTATTTCCACACACACACCCATTTTTGCCTTTGTTATTGAAATTTAGTCAAGATTTGGTTTTTCTTTTTTTTTTACCAAAACAAGTATTTTAATTAGGTTCTCTCTCACACCCCACAATGTCTGGAAAAGGGATAAGGGAGCCTACTACATGCTAACTACTGAAAGCAATGGATTGCTCAGCTTGCCACAAACAGCCAAGTGTTAGTAGGGTGGTGAGGAGTGCCAGTCCCTCGGCTGAGGCTCAATCTCTACAGACAACGTTTCTTTCCGTTCTCAAACCACTCGTTTTCCAGGGCAGGCAGGTACTTAGATCTGCTGTACAAGACATAACAGAAAAGATGGAAATAGCCAAATAAACTGTCTAATGAAAAGACTGATCAACAATTTCAGGTAGTCAAACCAACCCACTTACTCCTTGCTGCACCGGAGGGAGCCTGGGCAGGCAGGTTACGCCGTCCTCCTGTGAGGAGCAAGCCTATGCCTTTGCTGCCCCTCTTCCTTAGCTAGACCAGGGACCATCCTCAGGATGCCTGAGTTTCCTTCGATTACACCACACAGCAGAGCAAGGGTTTCATCTCGTTTCAGGTGCCGTTGGCTGTCTGACCGTGCTGCTTACAGACGGGCTCCGAGAGAGTTCCACAAAGATCAATGAACCTCAGGCACTTACGCCCTTCTGCAAAGCTCAGAAAGAGCCAATGTGCATCTTTCAACGCTTACTTACTTTTAAGACTCCAGTTGGTGATATTCTGCCTCAGGCAGAAGGTCATCACACTGCCAGTGCCATGGGTCACAAGTTCAATCCCCAAGCTCAAGCTTGGCTTCAGCTGAGGCTTCCATTTACTTTCCAAGTAAATCAATGGGAGGTAACTCCATCATATGCAGACAATACTGTACAGACTCATGAGACTCCTGTACCATTTACCACTAACATAAGGCTTTTCATGTACTACAAGCTTTACAATTATTAATTCATTAACATTAATTCATTAGTCATCACACCAAGTTGAGTAGCACAGGCTTATGCCAGTTCTTTGGGTAAGAAATCAAAGGGCCAAAGGGTTAAGTGACTTGCTAAAGGTCAAAGAGAAAATTCAATAGGAAAACTGGAATTAGAACTTTAAAATACCCAATTCCTTGCTTTGTGTTTAATCCACTTTACCTCACCTAATCAAAGGCAACAAATAAAATAAGCAAGGTCCCACAAGGCTCCTCATAGCCAGCAGAGCTTTTTTCAGCTGTAAGGTCTCTACCAAGCCCAGTTGAATCTACAAGGCTTCATTGTGTTTTCAAATACAATGCACACTGCAGTAAATAGGTTATTTTACAACCCTGGCCCAGTTTTCAAAGTGGCCTCAATCAGTGTTGTGCAAAACATTCATGTCCAACCACAAAATTACAATCAGTCTTTGTTTGAATTCAGCTTGTGTCCCCGGCCAGCAGTGGTTAGTCCGAACTCTCAGGGTCTGTGAACTGTTAGTCAAAGTTTTTTGCAAAGTTTTTGCCTGGATTTCTCTGAATATTTATAGGCTGCTGTTCTCCAGTGACTTTCATGTTCAAACTGTGTTGGCTGGTGGGGGTGGAAAGGAGATGTAAGTAACGGATAAAGTCACATGTTTTCCACTAGCCCCACTTGTTTTGCTTCCAGTAAGAGACACGTGTTGCAAGAAAACAACTGCAAGGCTTGACTGTGGGGCATTTAATTTAGTATAACAGCGTTTCTACACACTTGAATGTTTTCAAACATCCAGCTATTGTGAAATAAGAGTCAACTGTTTGGATATTCAAGCAGACCTGTGGAATTAAATTTGTAGCATTGCTCAACATTTCAGGGGTGGGGATGAGAAATATCCCTTCAAAAACTCTTGATGAGGACTATGAAAGCACCAACAAAAGGAATTAGCCTGAAAAAAATCCGTACCGTGTTTTACCCTGCAATCAATGCATCCCAAAGCAGGATCCACAAAGTTTAATGACCACTGTATGGAAACTCGTACAGTGTTGATGTGTTCAATGGAGAACATTGAGCACACGGTGGTTACTGTCATTGGTACTTACATAATACCAAACAGCATGAAGAAATCAGAAAAGCACGCAGATTTCCAAATAACTTTGTCTGGTGTGCATAAGGCGTAAACAAGACCTTACATCATACATATCGCCTGCTTCACCGGTCTCTTAAACGTGGTGTACTCAGTGCATAATGGGAGGGTTTATGTATTTCTCGGTTATTTCAGTTCTGAGACACTATGTGGACGTATGTCAATTCTGATGAATCCCAGGTCCACTTAGATGTAGGTTTGCCATCCTCTGTAAACAGATCCACACATAAGTGATTGTGCATACAACATTGTCTGCTAGATGGCTTGCTATTTAAAACACAAACACAAAGCCAATTTTGTACAGGGGGGAAATAAGCTGATGGCACAATCTAGAGCTCTTTTTGGAAATCAGGCCCCTGTGGGCTGAGTCTGTTCAAAACATTCTCAACAAGGGCTAAACAAAGGAAATATCATCCTTTCTTGTGCTGATGGCAAAATATTCTTTATTCCAAAAGTTTGATGAAACAGAAGTCTGTCCGTACGGATGACAATTCATCCTGACTGGAGAGGTCTGCAAACCTCAAGTGGAAACTGCTGAAACCATAAAAGTTAACTGTTGAAAAGACACAGCTAAGAAGCAAAACAGAAGCGAGAAAGAGAGCCTATGGACATCTAATGGAAACTGCCCACAGTCAACACACAAATGCAGTTAACTCTAATCCACACTGGTAACATAAAAGTTTTATGTTGACCCAAGCCCTTTGTAAAATACTCAAATCTCTGAGGACTGCATGGAGGGTTGCTTCCTCTGAGCACAGGTTTTTTCCAAGGTATTTCCAATAATTCCTGTTTCCCACCAGGAAATAAATGCCAGGAGAATTTTCTGGTTTATGATATTTTTGTAATTTTATATAAACCTGTTCCAAAATCCAAAAGTGTACAGAGTCATAAGAGGGTAAAATATAAGGAAAAAGTATGAAATAGGCAATATAATTGGTTTTGTTTTGCTTATTTTCTTTTCTTTCCCCGAAGTTTCGCTACTTCTGGTGTAACTGTCATAGAGAAAGGAGATGGATTTCCAAAGCTGGCCACTGAATACTCTTTGCCTGCTTGCTCGTAAAACTAGCTGGATAATTGCATTAGGGGTTTGCAGAAATGTCCTATTAATGCAGACTATATTTTGTTTTCCCTGGCAATTTTGAATAGACTGTTTGTCCCTACAGCTTTTCAGTTTTGACTGAAAAGAGAAATGTTTTTGCTTTGTAGCTATGATGAAAAGACAA
Source organism: Phaethon lepturus (assembly GCF_000687285.1). Classification (NCBI taxonomy): domain Eukaryota; kingdom Metazoa; phylum Chordata; class Aves; order Phaethontiformes; family Phaethontidae; genus Phaethon; species Phaethon lepturus. The sequence goes on along the minus strand of NW_010537711.1, from coordinate 35,010 downwards.
CATTTTCTATGGAAACTACTTTTTTTTCCTTCCTTTTAACAAGATTGTTCCTTTAGTAAAAAATTAAAATTTCCATGAAAAAACCCTCATAGATAAAAAAGTCTTTCATTGTTTCTAGCTCTTTGCTAATTCACTTTTAAGTATAGGAGAGAAGGAAGGATCTCCAGTTTTTGCTGTCATGTTCTGTCCATCCTTCCTGTATTTGAACATAAGAGGCTTTCAGCATTCATTAAAACTGCAATACAGACTGGCTGAAACATGAGCGGTATAGCCTATGGAGTAAAACGCAGTTATATTACAATGACCTTTCATGATTATCTTGTACTCTGTCACAAGTTAAACGAGGTCATTACTGATGTTGCCTGCATTCCTCTTCCTTGGCCCATAACTTCAAAGACTAATGGGCCCCTTTTGTCACTGAATTCTTGTCAAAATGTTCAGTCCAATCAGGCCCCTAATAACTGCACGCAGGGTAACATTCACAGATGAAAAGAACACGCAGACACATGCCTTATACATAATTAATCCTTCCAATGAACTTCATGAATTTCAAAATTACACAAAATGGAACAAATCCAACAGATAGTCTCCTGTGGGCATACGAGGTCACTTTTCCTGCTAGGAGGGCGAGAAAGCGTTGTTCTAACATGGATACCCAGCAATGACTCACACAACCTCCTTAACTGATTTATTTTCTCTTCCTGCTGTCATCATATAGCTAACCTGAGGTCTGACAGTGTTAATCAATACACCAAGACACCTGTCTATCATCCCAGAAAACGAGCACCCAAAGCTATGACTGAAGGCAAAAGCAGCCCTCGCCTTGCTCTCAGCACTGCCGTCATCAAGGCGGCAAATCCTGTATTTGGCCAGTTCTAGTTATTCCCACAATCAAGAAATCAGATTTCTATCCAGAAAGCTTTGCTCCCCCCAAATAAGAGTATTGGGAATGGGGGTAGGGTAAAGGGAAGGATTCGTTCTTGGAAGCATGTAAAAGTAGTGGTTGACAATTTTCTTTCTAATGAAATGTTTGCCTAATTCGGTCCTGGCAAGGCCATGCACATGTGGCAGCCACATCAAAAGCAGGGGCACTGGCACGACGAGCGACACGGCCTGAAGTGGTTTTCGGCGCTGCTACATGCCAACTGTGTGCTCAAACCCCAACTCTCGCACTTACATCTGTCATCCAAGCAGTTATTAGCATTGAGTTAACTAGCAGTTTTGTTGTATTTGTTCAGAATCAGTGGCACGAACCTGGTCTTCTAATAACAACATTAGTATTTTCCTCCTCCCTCTTTATTCCACATCTCTCTCTCTCCCCCCGTTATTACTGATAGGCATCAAAACATGCCAAACATATCAAAATCAATATTTCACATTGACCTTTCCCAGATTTTATGGAATTTGTTTGGAAAAAAACAACTTTTCTTTCTTCATAAGTAGATAAAAATGTTCTAGAAATCTCAATATTTTCAATACAGGAAAACACCATTCTCGATCCAGCTCTGTGCATGTTTTAAAGCCAACACACATCCATAAATGTGAGGCAAAACCAAACAAAACATATAAGAGAAAAAACAAAGTGCAAAAGAGTTACAAAACCAACTTTACACACATGAGAGTTTTAGAAGCTGAATTTCTTGTAGGCCAAATAGCAGGAATTGATTTTTGAGGCAAATTATCATAGAAAAGGAAGACTCAAAAGGTCAGCAAGTTCTTGCCCTTGCACAACAGTTGGATAAATATTTCAAGAACACCCCTGATTGATTTCAATCTAATTTGTCACTAAAAATGTACAGTGAAGGAAATTCTAAGCCTCCTCGGGTACATCTTTCAGTGCTTGACAACTTTTACCATTTATAATATCTTATATAAATCAATTTGCAAATTTGCAGTAATTGAATTCAATTACTTTTTTTACTTATTCCATCTGACAAAGAGAAAACTGTCAGTGTTTTCTTTGTAAGAACTTCTGACATACAGCAAAAGTAACTACCTCCTGAGCTCCACATATGATACTCTTGCAAATATGTACCAGAATAAGATGTCATTTTTGCAACCGCATACCATACTTGACTCAGCTTCGGTCTGAAAACTTTTACAAATTCCACATCCTTTTCTGCACTTCCACTACCTTGCCAGGTAATCATGCATTTCTCTTCTCTCAGCGTGACATTTTGCATTTGGCTTTACTGAGTTTCATCATCTTAGTTTTAAATATTTCTTCTATTTATCAGAAAGTTTTGAATTCCAGCATCATGCTAAAGGACATCTGCAGCCCTTCCCAGCTCACTCTTCTTTGCGAATCTCATACTTCATCTTTTAAATACATAATCCAAGATACTAATAACAATGTTGACCATATGTGAGCCAAGCACAGTCAGCTACAAAACCACTCCTTTGATATGCCCTCCAAGTCTGACATCACATCTTTTTTAATCATTAATTTAATGTCTGTCCCCATCCCCCTGCCACCAATCACATACCTATTTTATGGTCACTTAATCTTGACCATATTTCCCTCTTTCTCCTACAAGATGCACTGTCAAAAACCTCACTAAAACTGGGACTTATCACATCTATTCTTTTCTCCTAACTTACTGAACTGGTTATCCAAGAAAGAATGAAAAATAGGACAGTCATTATTTATTTCACCTGCAGTAGAATTTAGGCATTTAGCTGCAAGAGCAATCCACACATGTTACAACTATGCACGGACATTTTGTAATTTACTCATCTCACCTGGGTAGTTCAGGACCTGCTACTAGGTACCTCTGTCCCAAAGCACCAGAAGAAGCCCTACACAGTAATATTTCCCCGAGCATTCTTAAATAGGTACCAATAGCATTGTGTTCAGTACAAAGCAACAACTACAGCTCCATTCAATGAAAAACATGGATGAGGAGAACACATTAATAACAGCAATAGCATATTTTTATGTAATTGTCTAGAGGCAGAAGCACGCACTTGCGAATTAGGAGACATGGGTAGAAAATCTTTTTCACTCAGAAAAAATTCAAGCCCGCATAACCAAATAATTATAAACTCAAAGGCCAAGCCTGAGTCATTTAAAATAGTCACCTGCCATTGGAAAACAATGGAATGTGCAGACTACCTGTCAAAGCAAACGATGGAAGTTGCATTTCAGAGGTCAGAGGTCTCAGAAGGCCAACATAAAAAAAAGAAAAAGGAAGAAAGAAAAAGAACATGTCATAGTGAGATGCTTCTGTGTCCCATTCCTGTACCAGAACATGTAATAAGTTGTAGAAAAACACAAGGATCATTCTTGAAAGAGAGATTGTGGAAGCTTCGCATGGGAAGAGGCTGAGATAAAAGCATTCTGTTGAAAAGATTATTTTGCAGAGAGACAGCAATGGCAAATAACTTTTTCCAAAACAGCATATAGCTTCCACTCCTAATAGAAATCACAGGAATTGGGTTTGGTATGCACAAACCAGTTAAAACTATATATTTCGCTCTCAACAGTTAGAAGGACAGAACTATAATCCAAAGTAACCACACATACATTTGCCTTGCAGCAATGGTATGTCAGTACAAGAGCCTGGAAAACAGTAGTTTATAGTAGTCTGCACTTAAACTTGAGGTTTTCAGTTTCTCAGTGGTTAGACCTGATTCAGACAAATAAATTCAGAAAACAAATAGCAAAATACATAAAATTGCAGCAGCAGAGATGTTAACACACTCCATAGTTATTGGATTTATCACCATTATAAGTAAAAAACAAAAGTCTGCTGGTGCATTTTGAGAAGTAAGGTTTTTAAAATTGACTCCAACTGGCTATGACACTTTTCTAGACAAGGATGTTTTCAAAACAAAATCCACCCTCCATGGAAAGGAGATAGAAGGTCATAATCCTCCCAGAGGAGCCATTAACAACCCAAGATAAGGGCAGAGAATTTGCTGAAAGCGTGCTCTCGTGCTCAGCCCAACAGACTGTTCTACTTGTTGTCCTCTCCTGCAGATGTAACCTTGAAGGACACAGTCATGTGCCGCTGACTCATGCTAATGTTTGTGAAAAATAAGCAGAGGGTTTTTTCCCTCTACATCTTGCGCTTTATCAATCATCTGCTTTAATTCATACAGAAACTCCTGATCAGTTGCTGGGAGCATACAAGGCCAAGTCCAGACTCCATTGGTATATCCAACAGATGTCTGACCCTCGTATCCTGAAGTATTTTCCCAAATTTATAGGGCGATACTCACACACTGTGGCATGAGATTAGCATCGTCCATGGGCACCTTCCAAAATATCTCATCCAAACCCCTCACCTTGGTGGTACATATAAACTCCACTCCATGGGTCTGAAATCTTAAAATGGTCAACACGTCATAATGCGGTTGGGGTAGCAGAAGAAATGAACAAATCACTGCCAATCAAAATTCTGGAGTGAAAGAAACCAGACCGTATGACAAATAGTAGATAATCCAGTTACTCCCAAATCACTGTCCTCAACCAAAGCACGTCCTTCTGTCTTTGATGCCTAGGAGCCCTCAACAGCTACTCCCAGGTATTCAAGGAAAACTGCTTCCACACCATTCAGTATCCTGATGAAGCATTTCACTTCAGTATTTCAAAAATTAAGTGCCAGTATCTCCACAGATAAAATTTGTTATTGGGATTATATCAATAAACTTTATTTTGTTCCATTTTAGTATCTTCCATCAAGGAATATTAGCCTCAGCACTGGAAGGTCAGGCCTAATAACAAGATAACATCTTATAGCTATGCTGAGATGACGAAAAAAAGCTCATCTCTTAACAGTTTAAACATGGAAACCTTGACTTCAGTAGTTGTAATTTTTAAGACAAAAATTATACACTTCTTAAAAACCTTACCTTTCAGAGATTTAAAAACCTGAAGCCAGGCCAAGATGAATGACTAAATGTTTAAGTTCTATTTTAAAAACAGATTTTGAACACCAATACCAGCAAAGCATTTTTCTGAGGAGATACATATAGACCTTAGATTATATTATCTCCAATGACAGTTTTTCCCTTCTGCTGTTCCTCTGTTGTTAATCTTTAAGGTTAAGCAAAGAAGAGGATTAGCCCCTAGGTTTCCCTAGAGACCCTTACAAACTGCATCCCGGGGGACCTCAGGATGCCAAGATTCAACTCAGAAGTATAATAGTTTCAAAAGACTTTTAATGGGGCCATAAACAAAGCATGCCACTGCGCACAGAGACTTACCAGTACTAGTCCCATGCCTCTTTTCCACCCACAGATTCACATTAAAATCTCAGGAGCCTGTATAGGAGACAGGGGCTGTTAGGCAAGTATTTAGCTTTTTGTACTATGTTTATTTTGGGTGGAAAAGGTCATGTCATATAAGCAGTGACAAAATTACAATCTGGAAGTTTTGTCAGTACAACTACTCTTACACTAGTGACTCTTGTTGGAAAAGCTAAGTTGGCCAAAAATCACAAACCAGCCCATCTCTGCCCATCATGTCTCTGTTAGCAGATGTCGGTACAGTAGCACGGGCTCTGTTTGCAGGACTATAAGCATAGGTTTTCTGTTGCAGAACACAGCCCTGAAGCAAACCTGCAATTAACTCAAAAGTCAGAAACTGTAGAATAAAAAAAAAAAAGTTAAAACAAAAAACAAAGTGACTAGCTCTTTGTTACTTCTAATTTCCCTAATGGTACCAGATTAACTTTGGAAGTAGCCACATGGAAAAAAGGTAGAGAACGAAAGCCTTCCAGTTTAAACTGTCAACATCTTGATATCTCTGGCAGGGATAGAACATTTGCAGAGCCCAAGAATTGGAGGCTATTCAGTTGGAAACTTTTGCGTGTGAGACTAAATTCCTGCCCATTTGTATTTGAGAAAAACCTATGTGACTATTTATTTATTGAAGAGATGGGCTTAGTTTTATCTTCCAGGCCAAGTGCCAGTGCTCCTCATTAAGTTCTGCTTCTCAAAGTTCGTCCTGAAATTACAGTTAAATCAAACCCTGTTCCCTTTTTGTCCTTAATGTTGAAAGCAAAACTCAGTTAAGCTGCTTCAATGCTCCCCGCCAGGGCTCTTTCGGCGATGGAGAGAAGGGATGCAATATCTGTCTATTTATGAACAAAGAATTCAGCTATTGAGATTTTCTCGGTTTTCCATAAAGTTTGAGACTGGGTACAGTGGGGACAAAAAGAACGAAGAGTTTTACCGGAATGCAGATAAGCAGTTTGAAACGTTTACTAACTAACTAAGAGAGAAGAGGGTGAGACGCCTGTCGTTTGTGCAGATTCAGGGAACACAGACATGCTTTAACTTAGCATAATATTCTACAAACAAGGTTCCGAAGTAGCACAGCTGGATTTATTAGCTTTTATCCCACAGTCACTGTTTTGAAGACTAAAGTGATTCCTGTGCATTGGATTAAAGGAAAAAGCCATAAACATTACAATACTAAGCATACACAGTATTCTTTATAAGTGTTTTAGAAAGACTTTCTTCCTAGAAAATAGAGTAGACTTTCTAAGTCTTTTCTTTCTAAAGCAAAGAGGCCCTCAAACACAGCCAGCTTCTCTGTGCTACAAGTTGCTATAAGAGCTCTCACCTGCCTGAGTTTCTGCAGAGCTCAGAAAGAAAAAGACCAATTTTTATCTATCTCGGGATTCAGATTTTACACATTTTCCCGGAAGAAGAGGGCACCAAAAAGGTGTGGAAGAGGAAATACCAGGAGCTCCCCCTCAAGTACTTTCCTATATAAACAGATTTCACATAAGTCATTTTATCAAGGCTGCATACTTTTCGTGCTACACCTCTGTGTGTGCTTTAGCCCTAGGCTGAAGAGAAACCCAGTCATTCGAAACCATTAGGTTTAGGGCTCTGGGTAGAATTTAGGTCAGCTCAGCATGGCCCCAGGACGGGCTACCGAACCTTTTAAATGCTCCCACAAGACAGAGAAAGTAGGAGAGTTAAATGTGAAAAATCCCTTCTCCTCACAAGCAAGCGGAGGTGTTTCCTAGTTCACTGCTAAGCAGCAGCAGGGCAATCCAGTAATCTCACTTACAGCGATAAAGCATTTGCAATCAATGCATTTATCCCAAACTGAAATCAGCATAACTTGAGACAAAGCCAACGTGGTCTGTTTAAGGTAACAGCGATGAAAATTCATTAATGTGAAATAATACGAGAATGAAGAACTGTCAGTAAAGAGATCACAGGGAAACCTAGGATCTGAAAAGCCTTCCGATGGTGCCTCCTTGCCTTTACTGACTGTAGGAGGATATGGACAAGGATAATTAGCCTTCTAGTTCAGGTGAATTATTTAGTGCCCAAAGGCGTGGTTCTGCAAAAGCTAAAACTCACCTCACTCCCTGCCTCCCTCCCCCTGCTGTGTTTATGACCCTTCCCTTGTGCTAGCCTGAGCTTGCAGTGAACCAATTCGGGGAGCTAAACCAAAAGAAAGTTAATTGTACAAAAAAAGCCAATAGTTTGCTGCAGCTTAGCTCCCTGAAGCAATTCGCCAAGCACTTGACCGGATGCAAGGGAGGAAAAGGGCTGGCGCTGCGTTGTGGGTGCAAGGAGCCGGACAACGGCAGCACAGACTCAGGCTGGTTTAAGCTGCTGTGGAACCAGAGCTCAAATCAGGTGGGACGAATCCAGGCCATATGTTTCTTCAAGAGATTATCTTAACATCAGCTTGATTTTACAAGGTAAACTGAATGCTCTATAGGTACATATGTGCATATAAACTCTCGTGCAATTTTGATTGTGGTTGGTGCATAGGGCTTTACACATTCATCTGTGTACCACAACATGCATGTAAATCACTAGTTTACATACACAATGTAAACTTTATTTGCCAAAGAGCTTTTGGATTGCTTAAAGAGTTTACCTCAAATACATTCCATGCTTCAGGTTTTATTAGAAGCAAAACAAAAGCTTGTTTTCTTAAAAGAAGTTGTCTTTTGTAAAAGTTATAGCCAAAAGAAATGTGTTTCTATTTTCTTAATAACATTGTGGTTTAAGCATTATTTCTTTAAAAATATTCTTTTCTAACATTTGAAAACACAAATTCTGGATTACTAGATCCAGATAGGATATCTAGGACTGAAAGCTTATGGGAAATTAGCTAATAAAAATGAAATCGAGCTTTCATTGCCAAAATAAATAAAAAAGTAAGGAGACATTAAGAGACAGAAAATAGCTGTAGGGGGAAGAATACTGAAATCATGAAAGGGTTAAACAAATATGGGACAACTTCAATCACTTCATGCAGGAACAGTTAGGCATAAATTTTAAAAGAACATTTCAAAAATGAAATGTATAAATAAAGAAAAACATCAAATACCATAGAAATAAAATGAAACCAATGGAAACCAGTGAAATGTTACAGGGAGTAGTTCAGATTACCTACAGGTAGAACCATGCTGTAGAGAAGTTCACCTGCCCCTCCTAAAGGCACAGAGAGGGTAGATCCCTGTGTGCTTAAAAACAAAAGTCAGTCCTGAGTCTTCAGTTAGGTATTTAAATTCAAGCCCTAATTATTACTTCTGTAAAATTTCTTATTCTGAGCTCAGTTTATGGCACCTGCACCTTTGACAGAAATCCTTTCTGTACAGTTTATTCTGGTACATCAAAATCAAACCTCCAATCCATTGCAAGAAGCAATCTGAACCCCAAAGAGGTAAAGTAGTTGAAGAAATGCGATTTGCAGGCGCAAGCCATGAATAGCTGCTGGTCCAAAATAATGTTTCAGTTAGGGCTGCTACTGGGTAAACAGACACAGGCAGAAGTCTACATGTTGCTGAATTCAAATATAGTCAACTTTGGCTTTTGAATGCTTGCTTAGCTCCTGTATATTTGAAGGATGATATCCGATAATGCCATTTCTGAAGTGCTCTCAGATGTAGAACATCCCCACTCCAGCAGCCCTAACAGGAAGATGTTTGGTATCTTCTCATCTCCCATTCATCTGGGATTTTAATATACACAAGCCCAGTCTGGTTGCCAGGAAGGCAAAGAAAAGGTCAACAAACTCCTTTGCTGCAAGTTAGTTTGTCAAACTCCATTCTCGGCAGCATGACTTTACATGTTAATGTGAGTGTTTGCCTCCGTGTCAATAGCCCCTATTGTGTGCATTTGTAACACAAGATTTATGGTAAAGCTTGCAACATTTTTCAGGCATAATAAGCATTTATTCACCATCCCAGGTCTATAAGCAGCGGCCTGACAAGTAATTATTGACACATTGTGCAGAAATAAAAGCAGTGGGCGAGCTGCTGTTGCGAATGGCAGCGTGGGTAGGGGGAAGGAGGGGCTGTGTCAAAGGAGTGACAGCCTTGGTGCCCAACATTGTCAAAGCCGACGTTGACTTGCACTGTTTTGTGTGCCTGACTGTATTTGTGCTCCCTGTCACTTGGGTGTGACATGCCAAAACATGAGGAGTGCTCCTTTTCTCATGCTAATGCTTTGTAATGACAGCTTTGTGATCCCCCGGGCTGTGTTAGCGCTCAACAAGTCAAGGTGTGACAGGCACTAGACCCCTTTGTCAGCAAGTGCTGTACTGCCCTCATCAAATACCATATTTCTGCCCAGAGTAAAATGGACGTAATGCCTCAGAGAACACCAGCACCCTATTAGCATTACTGAGCAGACACCTGGGGTATTGACTGCACGTGTACCTGTACGCACAGCCCTCAGCAGACGTGTTCCCAGGTTGCCTGACATACCAACTTACTGTGCTTATCCCAGAGCCACGCATCACCATTAGATGAGAAGAGATGGATTTGAAAATCTATTCCCAAGTCATTTTTCATGCGCTGCCTCTCTCTTCGGGGTTCAAAGCTGCTTTTCTCAGTTGCACGGGGAACAACTTGTTAGCTTCAAGCTAAGCCTCAGAAAGCTACGCGGTGACTTTATGGTGTTTTAGTGTAACTGGTAAACTCTGCTCAGGATTAATTCAGCCTCTTAACAGCACAAGGTATCACCAGACAGGATTAGGATGTATTAACAAAGCAGTGTGAAGGAAGGTTGAATGACGCCTACTTATGTTATACTTGGCTGTAAAACTGAAAGTCACATTAGCACCAAGTTCATCCAAAAAACCAAAGCAGCCCTAAAACTGTGCTTTATACGTGAAAGCAAGCTGTGCAGGAAAGGGCAGAGTTCAGGCTGCCTAGACTAAGCAATGAGTTGGCTTCATGGTATTTGGAGTTTGCAAATGGCTTGGAGAAGTACACGAGCTTGGCTACTTACATGAAGTTTATCCAAATGATCCAAAACTCAATGATCAGCAAAGCTAGGCTAGGAAACTTGCCAGAACAGGCTTTTTCACAAGATTTATGGTGCTTCCTGCTTCTTATTCCCAGGCATAACTAGGAAGCGAGCTGAGTAAAAATGGAAAATATTTTTTAGGAAACTTACGAATCTCTTTTTCAAAAGTCAAAGTTGCTAATGGTAAAAATTTTCTGTCAACTTTCAGACCTTTTTTTCTTTCTTATCCTAGTTTTACCCATCAGCTGAGTGATAGATCATTAATCCGGGATGTTAAGGGTATTGATAAGAAAGACAAAGAACAAGTTAACTACAATCCAAAATCAAAACCATCATATTAGAAAGCTCTGGGGACTAATGATCCCAGCACATCAGACATCCCAAACACAAAATAACAATCTGCTCCATAGAGCTCGAACCAAGATTTCAGCACACTAAGCATGGGGGAGTAAGGGAGAGAGTGGAGGGTGGAGGGAGGACTTGAATGAAAATTATTTTATGATCTGAATTCTAGCATCGCAAAAGTTGAGATTTTCAAAGCTGTCTATGACATCTGGAGACCATTGCTCTCCACAGAGGTACCACCATCTCATGAATTCACGGAGCCACATTATGATCTTTTTCCTGCTCTATCACCCCACATGTCAGATGTAGCTGAATATGATCTGCTGAGCAGCTGAATCAGGGAGGGAAACGCAATGGTACTGCACAGCAGGAGCGTTGGTGCTCAAAGGACACTGCTTGAAGGTACTTGCCCAGCTGCAATGCAGAGTTATGAAGCCCAAACCTACCACAAAGCCCCGTGAACCAGATAGCTGCTCCTGCCGTGTGATCTAACCCAGCACACAGTCGTGCGTGTCTCAACTTACAGGAAGTTCAGGTGTCTGCACTCACATCAAGCCTGAAGAGCAGCTTTATCAGCTTGAAAAAACGGTCTTAGGCTTTAACTGTAAGGAAAAGCAATGTTTTTGCACTCACCCGTCAATATGCACATACGATTACATTAGCAAAGGTTATCCAACAGAATCTGTAGTTTTGCATTCCCACTCCTTGCTTTACCCAGTGCCTCAAGTTTTCTGTACAACATCTTTGGCTGTGTTCTAGCACCATGTGACATATCTAGTCTCCTTGAGATCGGCAGGGTATCTGTGTTTCGAAGTGGTTTTAGGTGCTGATCAAGGTATTGATAAAGTCTGAAAACTCGTTTATTTTCCTATTTCATATCAGATGATTCATTAGCTCCCAGGGAACTAAAATACCTGTAAGAACTTTCATTTTTTCTGAGGCTGGATTCAACTGTTTGCATAAGAAGAGCTTTATAAAGCTTCAGCCAGATCCACAATCTGAACAGTTCAAACAAAGGAGAAAACTTCTGAGATCAATGTAGGCTAGAAACAAGCACTCCATCCACTGCGGAGCCCAAGTCTCTTTCCATATCTGAGGGCTGACCTGCACCGTCTTCTGCTCTTTCAGTCCACACTCTTGACCAGAATCCCAAGTCCAACGGTCTTTCCCTGCTTTCACTGCAGATCTTACTATTCTTCCGACTTCTGAAATCCCCTCTTTTCCAACAATATGCTCGGAACTTTGCAAATAATTACTTGCAGTGAACTATTAGCTGTGCCTGCTGTTTCCACTCCAGTAGTTCCATACACAGAGAAATTCATTTGAGGGCTCTAGAGGGTCTGCACTGATATAGAATATATATATATATATTAGGACCATAGAATATCTCAAGCTGAAAAGGACCCATTAGGATCATCAAGTCCAACTCCCTGTTTCTTGCAGGACTACCTAAAACTAAACCATATGTCTAAGAGCATCATTCAAATGCTCCTTGAACTCTGACAGGCTTGGTGCCATGACCACTTCCCTGGGGAGCCTGTTCCAGGGACTGACCACCCTCTGAGTGAAAAGCCTTTTCCTAATGTCCAATCTGAACTTCCCCTGACACAGCTTCATCCCATTTTTTTCATGTCATATCGCTGGTCACCAGAGAGAGGAGGTCAGCACCGCCTCCTCCGCTGCCCCCCTTGAGGAAGCTGTAGACTGCGATGAGGACACCCCTCAGCCTTCTCTCCTCTGAGCTGAACAAACCCAATGATCTCAGCTGCTCCTTGTAAGTCCTGTCCTAGAGGTATTTCACCATCTTGGTCTCCTTACTCCGGACACGCTCTCATAGCTTGACGTCCTTCTTGTATTGAGGTGCTCAAAACTGCACACGGTACAGGGGTATCACCTGCACCTTTCATTTTGCTGACATCTCTAATTACCCTCTACTCTTAGGTTTACCTTTGTCTTCATGGAGCCTGAGGTCCACAAGCAAAACAAAAACAGGCAAATGCCATTTCCCTCTCTCACCTGTTTGTGTGCCTGTCTTCTTTGCCCTCCTTAAGTCTGAATTTCCTAGATAACATGTCTCAAATGCTACAGATTTCAGATGAGCCAGAGCCATAGGCCTCAAACTCCTGATACCTGTATATTTTCTTGAGAGGAATGGGAGTAGCGAAGAGAAATTCATATAAAACTCTGCAGGAGGAGTATCTTCAAATAGAGCTCAGCTGGCCAAGGCCCATCAGAAATACAAGATTCTGCAAGTCTCCAGCAACTACTCAATGTGCTGATACAAATCCGTTTGCAGCTGCTTGGAACTGCTCTGTTAAATTGCCCTGTTATTAGATAATCATTTTACATTTCCAATAAGATGCAACTTTGCAGCTAAACCTGCCTCAACATTGCCTAGAGGAAGGCAGGTAAGGGAGGGGACGTGCAATGTGGGGCAATGCTGTGCAGGGGAGAATTCAGTCTGGTTTCAAAGGCTCCTGCGCAGCCTGTGGTTGCAGTTGATTAGTGTGGCATTAGAAGCCAACACTTTCTGTTAAAAGACAGGATATTTGCCACATAAATTGTGGTTTAATCAACAAAAGAAAACCTTTGATTTTGCTTGATCTATTTTCATTTAATTAATGCAAAGGTTTGAGGACAAGAGGGTATTTTACTGTAAGTTTTACTGGGAGAACTACATTTGGCAAGGCTTGCGTTGACACTAAAACAAGCTGGAAACAGAATGACAGGCTCCTGCGCTCATGCTGTCACAAACAGTCACATTTCACCAAGCTGCCTTGGGGCCAGCAGGAGATTCAGAATTGCCAATTTTAATCAAAGGCATTACGCCCCAAAGGCAACTCACCCTGCCCGTCCGTGGGGAGAGGTGCTGCGCAGCATGGGAACCTTCAGCACGCCGTGCCAAACACAAAGTCTGCCGCTTCCTTTTAGTGTGAAACCTTTTGGAATGTCTCTGCTGCTTCCCCCCCCCTTAAAAGTGATGATATTGATGGATGGGTAAGGTCCTGTGTGTGGCAGCCACGAGATACACAAACACACCACTCGGTGAGGGTAAGCCTGTGATGTCTATACAGTAGCGCTAATGGCTCGGTCCATTGTTAAGGGAGAGGATTGCTTTTCAACAGGCTGACAGGGTGCAGCTGCTGCGCCCTTTGGAAGCCGTTCTGTCTCCTCTTGGCTGTATCTCCCTTGGGGAACAGCAGCATGGGGAGCCGACATCGATGGCCACGTGGACTTGACGGCACGAAGCACGCTTTCCAATTAACAGAGGTTTGCAGGGAATTTTGACAAATGTGTCCATCTATTGTCCGAGGCATCGATAGAGCCGAGGGGGTACGAAGTGGGCAGACAGTTGCCTGTCATTGTTAGGCCGGGTGGTGGATAGCAATGTCCGCTGGGCTGCCCTGCAGGGAGAAGGGGACGCAGGAGGGTGCGATGTCCAGGGTCCGGGCAGCTTTGGTAAATAGCACGTAAGGCCATTCCTCTACAGCTACTAAAGGTTGGCTTTTGGTGGTTAAATTGCAGAAGAGATGTCAAACACAAGGCCCAAGGAACATTACACAAAGAGTGTATTTAGTCTGCCCGATCTCAGACACCAGTTTAAACCATACAATGTCTTTTTAAATTCCAGTGCTTACAAATAGTGTTATGTTTGCTAATCATTAACATAAGCCCGCAGCTGATGGTGCCTGGTATACACTGCAAAATTACACAGGAGAAGCAAAGCAAAGCAAGCTCTCCCCCAAAACCTATGGCCTCCATAAGCAAGACAGAAGTGCAAGAGGGGATGCAGAAGGCAAGGACACTTGCAAAGCCACACAGCAGGAGGAGAATCAAGAACAACAGCCAGGTCTGCCAAATCTGAGGTCATAAACCCATGCAGTCATGTGCACACAAACGCACAAGCATGAATGCACATATACTACAGGTACATACCCTTGTGCTCCTAGACAAATGTTAAATTAAAATAAAATTTGGATTAAAATTGGGTAGTTATTGACATATTGAGATGATTTCAAAATCAATCTTAAGAAAATTCAATGGCTAGGCTCAGCTAAAAAGAAATCCAGACAAATTATGATTCAGCATAAAGTATCTTCCTGACTTCATCTCTGCGCTGGTGTGATGCAAATTGCTTTGGTTAAGGCGTTTTAGTGTTTTGGGCCCAGGCTTACTTACGTTTAGTGATACCATACTTTAAAAAAAAATAAAATCCTAATGTGAGTGGGTTTGGTTCCAAACTTCTTTGTACGAGGTTCACATTTGCCACTAACTTTTAGATACTTTTTGCAGTTTTCACAAAGACTGAAGTCAGTAATTGGTTCATGTTTCACACTTGGGAATGACAGGATCACCGGGAAAACAGCTATCTTGCACATACTAGTATTCTGGCCTGAAAACATTCTGGTGTGATCCAACGCTTCCTATCAGATCTGTTTGTTTTGGGTGTGAGTTAGCGCAGTGATTGCTCCATTACTCCAGCCATCAGGAGCCCAGAGAACACACGTGACATAGCACTGAAAGTCATCTAGTTTACAGGTAGGAGCCATTTGAGCCTCCACCCAGCTCTCCATGAGCACAAGATGAGACCCTCTGCCAACTGCAGAGCGAGGGTCTATAACCCAACAAAACCAGGGCCAGCACAGCCTGGCTGCCCTCGCCATTTTTGAGGGTGCCTGGAGAATAACTGAGGCATGTAACCAGTTGGTCCTAAGCCCTGCCTCACAGTAGCATATGATCATGATTTGAGCAATCACGGTATACGTAATGAGAAGCAAGTATCTGCGTCAAGAGGAGGAAGATCAAATGTCCAACCACAAATATCTAGTAGAGAAAGTGATATTCTGGTTTATTTACTAATGCATTGATTTCTCAAGTAAAGAAATCCATTCTGTCAGCCCTATAAGCACTTTTTGTAGCCCTACACTGGTGCCAGGCCTCATTTCCCCATTCCTTTTAATTACACTATACTGCAATTTAACAGTAATCAACAAGAGGCCTTGCAGAGAGGCAGCCGTCTTTCAGGGTAACTTTGAGGGGTTATAAACTTGCAAAGACCAATTTTATCAACACCGAACGTAATATATCTCAAGTTAGGAGCCCTCCAACTCCTGCTGAGCTCTTCTGTTTTCCAGAAAGCAAATGACTTTGAAACGTTCTCCTCATCTGACACAGTTATCTAGCATCTATTTACATGCAAATATAATAAAGTGGTATTTGCCGTTAAAGACAAGATCACTCTAACGTAGCTGTCATGGAATTGGTTTCCTCTTAGCAATCTCTCTTCTTTTTTTTTGTAAGTAAAATTATTCTAAAAATATTTTAGCATCTAACAGATCTTTGCTGAACAGGCCTGGCCAGGCCAGTGAGTCTTGAAGAGGAAAACTGTACCAGACAAACCACTTTGGCTAATGTAATCTGGACAGATGAATGGCTGATCTATCTTTAGGCTGATCCAGTTTCCATCAAGTTCAAAACAAGGGAAGGCAAACCAAGGACATCCTTCCCCTCTCATCATTATACCTTTACTTTATTCAGCACAGTCCTCCCCTCATGCCTCCATGGAAATATATATTAAATAGCCTAAGTTTTTCAACCATAATAATTCACTTGTAAACTTCTAGGAGATTCCATTAGTACAAGCTCTCCTTTAATTTAGCTTCACAACATCTGGTGAACACAACAACAGTATCACTCGCAGAAAAAACCTTTCAAGTTGAACTTCTAGTAGGTTTTTAGGGAAGACGGAGGGACATGGTGGGAAAGCCAAACACTGATCAGCACACAGCAAAAGTTGCAAATCACCCCAGGAATTCCGGGATGATTAAAACCACTTTATAACTTTGTGTCTCTAATATATGACAGCTGATATAATTGGTAGCATGAGGAAACAGCCTGATTGGTCAAAAGTAGTACAAAGCCTCGTGTACAAAAAGCCAGTTTTGCTCCCATTGAAATCATTGACAAAACTCCCCTTGTCTTCA
The DNA here is from genome assembly GCF_000687285.1 of Phaethon lepturus. Classification (NCBI taxonomy): domain Eukaryota; kingdom Metazoa; phylum Chordata; class Aves; order Phaethontiformes; family Phaethontidae; genus Phaethon; species Phaethon lepturus. The sequence continues at coordinate 18,442 of NW_010537711.1, read as the reverse complement.
GTAAGGCGTAATTTAGAGTCTAAGTCTTGCTGATGACATGGTTTGAAGGTTTGCCATAATGCCTTCCTTTACATCCTTATGCTCTTGAAAACACCCACACACAGATAATATACATGGTGGGACTGGACCAACTTCCACTCCACCCCTAGTAGTACTGCACAACTGTCCCAGTCCTGTCCCGCTTTTAACTGACAACCTCGTGTTAAATGCTTTTTGACTGCAACAATAATTTAGTCATTATTGTTAACTTAACCCACACCAGCCTGAGGAATAACAGAGTAACAACACAATTCAAGCTTCCATCTGATTCAACCTCCCAGCTGCAAAAAAGAAAACAGCTTGGTGTTCCACACAGTTCCTTTAAAAACCACGCTAAAATGATACAGAATTATGAATTAATGTTTTTCTGCATATCTGTTCCTTCAGCGGTTGTTCAGTCTTCCTGGCTAGGACAGTTCCATATACATTTAAAATATCAATCTAATCTGCCCAAAGAGCTATTGATTTATCAGCTCCATCTCTGTGTCGCTATTGAATGTCTTCAGAAATCTGCCAAATATGTCTATCCTTTCCACTACTTCTATCAGTCCTCTAGCCTCAATGTCAGCTCATCTATTGATCTGAAAGCAGTTCTGGTCTTCCAGTCTACTAGCTCTCTCTCCTCTCTTCATATTGTAGAAGCGCTCGTAATTGGCACATGAAATTTAAGAGCAATGCTAGCACTCCTTTCCCAACAATATTCATCTTATCAGTCGAGTTCCTCTGAAATAAAATTAATGGAATAAAACCAAAGAGGGGAGGATGAAGAGAGAGAATATTTTTTAAAACATATGTGAAATACAGAAGGAGAAAGTGTATCTTCCCCCTAGTGTATATTCTTATTATTAATTTCAATGAATATTTTGAAGAGTAGCCTAAATTTGCTCGGGATTCAGTTTCTACTAAAAGTCAAAAGAAGTTCAGAACTTCCTTCAGGCTAACTTGCACAATTTCAGCTCTGTGTGCTAGCACCGATCCCATCCTTTCTTCATTAGCCTGACCCAAGGCTCTTTGTCTAGAAATCTCTTGAGACATATTCATCTTTCTGCCCACACACTACATTTGTAGATCAATTCTGAAAAGATGCTTCTGCCACAATTCACGCAAAATATGCAGAAAATATACTAAGTGACAACTTGAGCATTAAAGAGTCACCCATTCCACCAGTGATTGGCTGCTATTTGTGAATGCAATTAATCCATAATTAATGATTATTCCCCACTTGCCAATGTGTTTCAGTCACCTATTGCTCATCTAACAAACTTCTGCAAGAGCACAAGGCAGAAAGGGGAGCTGTCATGTGTTTCCATCTGTGCTGCTTTGTGAAGTCAGTGACATCTGGAAACTTGACACGGCAGTACAACGCGGCAATCCCCAGTAGAAATGAAGGGCTCCCATTTACAGGTCGTCTTTCATACATTATTCTGCTGATAACAGCAAAGTGACTCAAGGAACCAGCTGACAGGCAAACAAACTTACCTTAACCCCTCTTTCCAAATTCTGTTTTAATGTTCAATTATTGGCTTCATTAAGAGTCCAAAGTCTTTTGAAACTTGAATTCGGTTGACCAGATTTTTTAGTAGTGGGATTTCCTACGAGCACATGCCATATGAAAGCAGACTTCATTTCAAGGACGTGTTTCACAAGCCTACTAATTATTCTGCGTGCAAACACGCAGAGGGGCAACAGTCTCTTGGGTGATGTCCACAACAGCCTTGTTACTAGAAGAGCATGCACTTTGGGAAATGCTACGTTAGGCAGGCAAAGTGTTGTTGTAACCACTGTGTTTAAGAACAGCAAAGACTGTGCCCTACCCTGCCTGTTTGGGGGACTAAATAAACCAAAAAGTACCTGGAGCTGTTGGAATACTTTTAAAGCAAAACAATAAATTTGATTAAATTATAGAACAAACACTTATAAAAGTGAAAATTAACCAACTTCAGTTTCTAGAATCCATTGAACAACTGCTTTTACTATCCTAAAATGTAACACACTCAGGAATTAACTGTGAAATACACTGTTGATGTTCAGTCTCATTTATGTATATTTAGATTTTACTGATAAAAACATTGACACTGTATTGAGGTCTGTGTTTTTTCATTTTTTTTTAAATCAGTTTAGTTACACTCATAAAAATTTGAATGAAGGCTCACTTACGCCTGTATATAGATCACTTTCTCTGCCATAACTATGTCACTATGAATACAGAATTGAACATATATTTAGAATGCAATCTTATATATCCATACCTGTAGATGATTCAGGACTTAAAACTGTAACAGTACATTTAAAGCAGTATGGTTTTCTAATGCAGGCAAGGCTGTAAGCTGTATTTATAATTTCTGCCCTCTGCAGAAACCCTGTGCTTCATTGGGTTATACACAGAGCTCTTTGCAGGATCAAGGTCTCCATAAAGTAATGTATATACATAAATAGAAAGCTGTTTGCACAGAATCTTGCACTTGGCTTCTTTACACAAAAGGAAGCCACAGAGGTTTGACTGGTCCTAAATCGCATCTCAGCCCTGTTTTTCTTCAAATAATTAAAAAAAAAGAAAAAAGAAAAGAAAAAATGGAGGATATGGTTGAAAGAGAAGGAATTATAACAGTATCAGCAAAAGTAAGCTTTAGATTAAAGGTAAAAGGTTTGATAATTTCACTATCTCTTCTTCATGAGCATATGGGAAAATAACAAAGCAGAATCTATCCTTTGTGCTTTGCTGTTCAATAGAGAAGTTTTTATCAATACAGAGATACAGGGAAGAGTATTTTTGTATCCAGGAAAGGTCTGGCCTAAAAGGGAAACTGTCAGAAAGGACAAGAGGTGTCTAGTTAGGTCAGTAACAGCGACCAGCTACTCCTCCCTCCCACCCATGAGAAGCACAGCACTAAAGTGGACCAGACCCAGACTTGTTCTAACTGCTGACAGCGGATAATCCAGCAACTAAGACAACCAAATAGCCACAACCTAACAACTGCCTGATGCTGTCATGGGATGTATTGCATGTCTATACCACTTGCTTTCTTGCCAGTTTATACACCGGACTCATATTTGATGTACCCCTGGGTGGCTCCTTTAGTCCTCCAAATCAGGTACTGTTATAGAACTAAACTCCATCAGCTGGAAGGAACTCTGGATTTCTTCAGGCATGTCTGCAGCCTGCTCCACCGTCACCATCCTTCTGCTAAATTCCAGAGAGATGACACCCTACAATCTAGCATATAACTTGCCTGGGCATATAATTAACCCTAAACAGAGGAAAATTTGAATGACATTATGAAAAAAGAAGTGACCAGGTAATAAACATTTGCATTGCATTTACAGTGCAAGGAAAACAAGTGGTTAATAACCAAGTTGTTCTATCTTCTGTGATCATAAGTCATAGAAAGTGCAGGAGGAATTCAGAAAACAAAAGCTTCAGGGTGTCAGCAAAATGGAAAGGGAAAAAGAAAAACAAGCAATAATAATCAAGCATTTCAGGCCCACAGCCCAGGCAACTGTCTGGAGCAAAAGGATGTGCTGTGCTAAGCTTGGCAGAATCACTCCTGCAAAAGGTTCCCTTTGATGGTTTATCTGCAAACCAGAATTACAGTCATAGATGTTACACCTTTTCAAAACCTGTTCTTCTGCTCCTGCTGGGCATGGAGGGGGGGCACAAAGCCTGGTCCTGCAGGGAGGCAGAGGTGCTTGGCTCTCTTCTGAGTACACTCCACTACATATAGTTCCAGGTCAGAACTCCATGTCTGTGAAAAGGTTTCATTGAAGATGTTTAAATATTTGGGTTTTTCCTCTTTGTGGTTTATGACACTCACTTAGAAAATGGAAAATAACATTCCTTCCCCCTTTTCTAAGCATGCATATTACTAGGCTGTCAGACACAGGGAGCAGGGCTGCCCACAGGAACCTCAATCCTACTCCTGGTTCTCCCCTTGGTTGACTACACACGTTCAGTGCAGTCAAAGGTAGAGTGACAGCAGCACAGCAATGCAGGAGGGCACACCTCTGCCCAGGCTGCCTGCCCAAGTCTTCTCCCCGACACCACGATGCTGTTGCTGCCTACGGTGAATCTGTGCTCCCGCATCACATCCTATAAGGAAAGGCTACCGGAGGGCCATTTGACAGATAAGACTTACACTTAGAATGTGGCAGAGAAGCTTGTGGCAGAACTGAAATCTGAAACTACGTTTCCCAAGCACAAAGTTTGTATTTGTTGCTGCATCATTTTTCCATTGTAGTAGCTAAACTTCCTCAAGTCACTTCACCTTTCTGTTTTTAGTCTGACAACTCCAAAAAGGAAATACAGTTCCTTGAGATATACAACTAACAAAAGAGACAGCTGCCCCTGAAAAAAATGAAGGCATCTTTGAGTGACCTGGTCTAGTGGAAGATGTCCCTGCCCAGGCAGGGGGATGGAACTAGGTGATCTTTAAGGTCCTTTCCAACCCAAACCATTTTATGATTCTATGATCTTTCCACGGGATAAGCCTTTTGTTTCTCTCTGTGTGGATTCTAGGAGTTGGTAAGAACATGCCCCAAGTGAATTACCCTGTTATTGTAAGGTAATGCAGCTAATGCTCCAAACCTGATTGGACATGCGTACAATCAATAGTGATAAGCAGAAGCAGCAGCCAGATTTGTTGAATAAATGAATTCTTACAAGTTACTTGCTCAGCTGCTCCATCAATGACAAAACTCCCATCGATTTCAGTGGGAAGTAGGATCAGGCCCTGATTTCTGACAGTGCTTATATCAGGAGTCTGTTGTATAACAGGTGATATAGAATTAATCAGAATTAAAAAAAAAAAAAAAAGAAACCTCTTTGCCCGCAAACTTCCATGGACCCCTGCCCTACAATTAACCATCTCCAGTATTAATCTTTCCCCCAAGCTGTAAAACAAGGGAGCAGAATGGCAATGCCAGCATTCCTGTTAAGATCTCACAGCCCTCATTAATAAACTTAATAGAGGCATTGGAGTAGTTCAGGAGTGTAGTAGGTTACAGACTAAGGGTTTTTCTTTGGATGTAATTTTATGTTCTTGCTTCACACAAAAAGAATGTATTTATTCCAGGGTCTTTGTCTTTTGGGTTTTTTTTGTGGGTTTTTTTTTTGTAAGCCCTCAGTTATGCACCTTTAGTGATATCTGCAAACTGATAAAGACAGGGCTGCCCACTTTGTCAGTCAAAAAAGAGAAATTAAACCCAGGATTAATCAACTTGTATAGTGTGAAGATTTACTCCCTCACCTTACAGGTCAAGCATCCTTGGGGCTGCAGAAATTTTGACTTGTGCCCTGAAGCTGCTCCTTCCACAGAAGCAGAGGGCCAACACAAACAATAGCCAGCAAACAGCCACTTACCTTTGTAGACTTAACTATGTAGAGTTATAAGTTATATTCCTGTTTAAGTGGGTGTAAACCTAGAACAGTTAAAGTTTCTCTAGCTTTCTACCTTTGCCAATGAAAACAAGTCCAGACTATGAGTGATTGCACATCATGCTGTAAGCAGACTGGCCCATTTGGATGAAAAAGAGTGTAAAAGAAGAGAAGTTATTACTACTACCTACCCAACCAATCACTACCTGAATAGAAGCAGATGAAGTAGAGCCATGTAATCTTGTCAGGAGAGAAAAACAAACCTCAGAAAGTTCCAAGTCACAGTTCAGAATGCAGCTCCACAAAAAGAAGCTTGAAAGCACTTTCTTCCCGCTTATAACCTCCCTCTTGCTGATGAAAATGCATCTCTGTAGCAACTGTAGAAATCGACCCCCTGGAAGATCAAAGTTGATAGTACTTTTCAGCTGTCTAACACACTGCAATGACCAGAACTAACCTGGAGTTAACGTGGAATGCCCAAACAACAGGGTGCAGCAGATGCACCCGAGTAACAGAGCACTGAAGGACCACCAGTGTGTTGGATGGACAAACCAAGACAACTCTTTCATTGAGGAGTTTTGCATGATCAGAGCAAACCTTCATTAAATACATATAGTATTATTGCATCAAATGCTGCAGCTGATGAAAAATAAGCTTAGGGCAGACATTTTAAAATAGGATCAGCCAGATTGTTCCTCAGTAGAATCCACATCAAATTCATTAGAATCTGTGTTTGGCTAAATGTGAGCATTTCTGAAAATCTTTTGACATTCATCAAAGGCACTTTAGAGATATATAACACCAGAAACCTATTTTAATATTCTTTGACATTTCCTTCATTCTTTTATTGGTTTTTCTTTTTAAGTTATCAGATCTTGCTAGGAAAAAATCATCTGGAAGCAGTGTGAATGTGAAGTAAATGGGGTACAAAAATAGAGGCCAATAACATACTCTGTATTACCCCTGGGGCACAAGGAGATGTGTCCAGCAGTGTTTGGATTAAAAATAACATTTTGAAGCAATATGAATAACACAAAACCATCAAAATGCCGTTACTTAAATCACAGTTTTAATGTATTTATTTATTTCAATTAGACCATGATGGCTTTAGTTCATTACCTAGTTAATAAAGTGAATTAGATAACATTAGTGCAGCAATTAGCACTAGTGTTTTCTATTTTTCTAAGTGTCCAAGATCTATTTGTCAGGAAAGCCGCGCTGTTTGCATGGGGAGATGCAGCAACAGTCTGACATGTTTATAATGTGATGGGTCAGTGTTTGATTTTTTTTCTTTGCCCTAGGAAGGGACCAACACTAAAAGCACTATTTCAGAGAAAGTCATTCCTTAAGGGTTAAGCATGATCAGCCAGTACTTTTAAAAACACAATTTTTTTGTCTACACAAAAAGATATTCTATTTAAGACTTTGCTAAATGCTATTCACTTGGCCTTTCCTCCAACATGGGCTGCTTTTTATGATATACTGGAACATCAGAAAGGTTTTGCTCCAGAACAGGCGTTATCTTTCTGAGAGTTTGTAAACAGTCTTATCTACACTCTCATACTGGAGCGGAATCCATATAAAACCAACAGAATCTGAGTAAAACCTATAGTTGTGAGGGCTCGGGCTAGTTGAAAGAAGTACCTATGCAAAAATCATGGAGATGTATGACTTTCTACACAGCTGCACTTAATATATTTGGCTTTTTTTTAGCTTCTGGAACTCAACACTTGGTTATGCTACAAAACAGATACTTTGGGGAGGTTTCTGAATGAAAGACTTCTTTTGAGAAAAATTTTTACGGTAGAGATACAATTCAGTGTGTAGAAACTGAATTTAATCTACTTTCTGTAGCAATGGACAAAAGTAGTACTCTCCACGAGGAACAAGAGGATAAAGGAAATGTTTTACATAACATAATCGGGTATATTGGAAAGGAAAACGAATTTAGACAAGAGCTTGAAAATGTTATGACAATCTTTGCCAGGCTGAATTTGCGCATTTTGTAAATTAAACTTTTTTCTTCAGACACTCCATTTACATACTGTTTCCTTCTTTTTAATTACTATACACTCAACACATGACAGTTCATTTGCATTTACCTTTTCCTTGGGTGTGCAAGAACTTGAAATGAGCTCAGAAGTCCTTGATTGAAGTCACACATCTTTTCTGTTTGTGTGTCTCTCTCAATAAGCCTTCTCTTTTAGCCTGTGTAGACACAGAGAAAAGGAGTCAGGGGGAAAGCTCTAATTTATTGCTACTGATTAGATTCTTTGGAACATGAAAACAACATTAAAAATGGATATATAACCTATAGATTACCAGGAACTATAGAGAGTGGAGGTGAGTTTTCTCTCTATCATCCTCCTACAGCCTTGGGAGAGCCCATGCCATTTGTGTGCCAGTTAATGAAATCTCCCTTCCTCTGCTGCTTTCTCTATACACTCTCATATCCACACACACTCCTTCTGCCCTCTGAACTGAAGCAATGACCCATTCCTTGTGATTAAATTAGCGTAAGTAATAAGATATCATAGAGCTGATTGATTTCCCCAGCAATAGTTATTAACCAGCTCAATTCAGAGGAAAGCAGAGCCATTATTCTAAACATTGATTCCTGAACAGGACTGCAGGAGAAGCGCGTGCTCAGATATATGTAGCGTGCATGCAAACAAATCTCAATCCAAAAAAAGAAAAAGTGGAGGCTCCCAGTCCCAGCTGTACACACAGAATCACTTTCCCCTTGGAAAACAAGAGACATGTTGGGTGATAAAAGAGGATTATGTGGAAGATGTGTTAAAGTTGCAACAATTACGAATTTGGTTCAAGGTGGCAGAGACTGAAATTTGTTTCAGCCGGGCGGCAGTGGTTTGGCAGTTTAGGGTAACCAAACTGGGGAGCTTCACCTGGTTTCTCATGGCTGACTTTTCTAGTAACAGACAGAGCTGGCACAGCTGCATCTCTCCGAGAGCCTCGGTCAGTCCAATTCAGCACATGACCATGCAAACACAAAGACCCTTGACACATCACCACAGTGGGGATGACTGTGGACTGAATTCTCTATTTCACTTTAAAGCAGCAGTGTTGGCTCTCCAAGTCAAGATGGCCAAATTCTTCTGTAGTATTCAAGGTGCAAATATAAAATGCCAGTCTTCTAGATTATATTCAGAGCCAGAAGACAACTGCTTTTCATCTTTCTCTCAATCTTTCAACATTGTTATTTCACAGGCATCAGTGTGAGGAAATCCACAAGCCCAACTCCTCACCAAGTATGGAAAGACCACATCAGCACATACAAGCAAGTCTTCTGCTTCCCACAGATGCTGCTTTGAGTCTCCTGACATCCTGTTTCTTCCTGGGCTCAAGCACTCTTCCCATTACAGACAGGAGAGCAACAACCTTTCCTTCTCAGGGCTGTGCCTCACCTCCAAGAAGCTGCCACCCGTTCCCAAGTTCTCAACAAGAGTAGGCTGAAACTGGGTTGTAATAACCATTGACTTCTCTAGTGAAGCCTCACCAAGATATATTCTCAAAGGTCCTAAAGGCTCTAAGAACCAGGAAAGGCCCACCTTCTTACAGGAGAGAGACCCAGAATTCTCTCACACAGCTACACAGTAAACTCTTTCAAAGAAAACATTCAAGCCATAAACCTTCCTGGAACTAATGGTATGGTTGCCATAAGTAGAAACAGCCAGAAGAATGAGAGACGCTAACTCACGGCACCAAATAGAACACGTTTCCCTTCTCATATCAGTCTTGCTGTTATCGCCCCTATAACAGAAGAGGAAGGAGTCTAGCCGTAGGTTCAAAATAAAGACAGAAAAAAAACACTCATTGGGCCATGGGTCTATCAGGAAGGGGTTTAGGGAAGAGCACCACAAATGGGAGAAGGCATGCAGTGACGCTGGTTCTAGACAACCAAAGTACTCTTTAAGCTTCTGACCATGTCCAGAACATGGGCTTTCTGAGCCAGGAGGATTTTACTGTGTTTAATAGTCCTACCTGGATTTTTCTTCCATAGAATAATCCAGGAGCTTTTTGAGCCCATGTGAACTTCTTAGGATCTGTGACATGCTATGGCAAAGAGTTATATAGCCTAAATCTTTTTTGAAGAGCAACTTCTATCTGTTTATTTTGAACCTATGCAACAGCTTATGTTGTTTGAAGCCCTCCTGGTTCTTGTAAGGTTTCTGGAACTTACTATGTGGAGAGGAAAGGCAAGTATATTAAATGACACAAAAAATACATGGTGTGGGTAACCTCAAGAAAGTAGACTGGTACTGACTACAGAAAAAAAACACGATTGAAGTCAAAGGAAGTCTGTAGAGCCAGTGAATGAAGCAGTCATACATTCAAGCCATTAGAAACACTAAATAGCAACAAATAGTCCTACAGTAGTTCAATTATACTGCCATCAGTTTCAGTTCTGGTCCAAATAGCGCTCTCCTCTTCTAGAATTCAAAATGAGATGTATTACACTTTAAAGAATCTGTGTGAGTGTATGTGTGCCTATGGGACTTTTTCAAGTCACTTATTTGTCTGAATGCCATTGATTTTTCTCCTAATTGTTATTCACTATGCTAATTTCCCTCACAAATCTCACATGCTATTGATCAAAAAGTAATAAACTCTCCAGCAAACAAAACAAGCATTATTGCAATGTTGGGAAAACATCATTTAATATCAATACCATATTTACAATTATCTTTAACCCAAATTTCACCCGCGATGCAATGCGTAATCAAAATCAGAGCGCTACAGGCAAAAGGGTAATATTAAAAGACTCCCACTAGGCTATTTTCTAGTAGATTATAAAAAGAAAGGCTGAAACAGGACAATCTCAAACAGTTTAAGATATATAGTTAATGCTATAAATAAATGCTGCTGAATAAAGTACAGCCTCCCTAGTCTGTCTCCCTTCTTCTGTTATTTGGAGACAGTTACCATGAAGATAGAACAGATTTAAAGGCAGCATCAGTATCTGTGCCAAAATATCAACCTATGGAGGATCAAGCCTCGTTTAAATTGTGGTTTCTGCATTTCTTTTTATTTTTTTGATAAGGACACACTGGATTTGATCCAGTTTCCAGTACATGTCTGCTGATTTTCCTCCTCTTGAGTGGTAATGGTAGTAACAACTAAGTGGTAGCAATTTATGATCATTGAAGTCCTGAAACTTGTTCCAAACATTACGAAATCCCCTAAACTATCAGTCTTCCTTTTACCACTATAATTTTCTGGATTTTATCTTTAATTTCTTATTGTCTTCATGTTAGCTCGAAAATCATTGCTCCTTTTCTTCTCTAACATAATTTCAATGCAAACTCTAGGCAAGTTACTGCAAAATCAATGAACTCAACCTGGTGTAAAGTAAGTACAAAAGAGAAGATCAACTCATGTGGGAAACCAGAGAACTATCCCAAAGTTGGACGGTTAAGTCAGATTTTCATTAATACAGACAGAACACAGCTCTTGTTTTGTTTCCTCTATTCCCAAATTATTTCTTGGTAGAAAATTGACTCTCCATACTTCAGCTCACTGTGTACATTTTTGATGAACTCAGATGGGAACTTCACCCTGCACTGGATATAGTCAACTGGGTTTGATTGCTGACTGCAGACAAAAAGGCATCACTGGAAGCAGATACATAACAAATCTTAAAGGTTGGAGGGTAAGGCAGCTAGACAAGAGCAAGCACACACAACTGGATGCCAGGACCAAGACACATAGTTGTGGGGAATTCAAAATCTGATTGAAACCCCAGAAGATATCTTTATTTGGCAACACAGTTCATCTTTATTCGGCACCACAGTTCATCTTTATTCTAAACATGAGCATGGTCTCTTATATTTGGGTCTGAATCTTCAAAATTCATAGCGTTTGGATCAAATGTTCCAGTTCAGTCCTACTCTAAGGGAATCTAAGGTTCCCAGATATTTTCCTACAGTTTTCTCTTCCTGCCCTCTCCGGACAGTTTAAAAATCTATCTTTTACTAGTCCAAGTACACTCAGATTCAAAGATATTATTTCCAAGTTGCATATTTCCAAGAGCTACATGTCACAGAACGTGACGAACACAGAAATCTGTAGCGTGGGTGGATTTGTGAAAGAAGAGCTTTTGAGTGTGGCCTGCCATTCAACTCTGCACCTGGCAAAGAGCGAAAACAATCCTCGCAAGCCAACTAAAACAAAACAAAAAGC
>NW_010537711.1:0-6762 GCF_000687285.1 Phaethon lepturus | reverse complement strand
GAGCGGCCAGGTTTCTGTCACTAACCAAAGCCACCAGCATTTGTGTGACTGGCCATCTCCCGAATGAGGATTATTGAGGTAACGGACCAGTTCCCTCACTGGTGTAAAGTGGCATCACGCCAATCGTGACACACCAGCTAAGGATCCAGTCCTTGGTTTTTTGCATCTTACTAGGCAGAGAAGGAATTATTTTGTCTCTGCAATTATTTCTGACTAATTTCTGACATTATACCTCTTTGCATCCAGCACACCCCTGGGGAAAAGTAGATGATTTCTCTGGTGATATCAAGCTAAGGCACCAATCAAAACAGAGGTTATTAATATAACACTGAAAATTATCTCTAATTCATTTCATAATATTTGAAATTCACATTCTGCTACCCACACACCCACTTCAATAGAATTTTGAAAATAAGTCAATTTTTGGAACAGTCTGCAAATAACACTATTAATAATATTCAGTAAATTGATGGCACACCCTTCCTTGGATGGCTATGTTCACTCCTCACTCCATTTCAAAACCAGATGTAGCGGAAATAAGCAGCCCAAGAATGGACAAGGAAAGGTTTTAGATTCAGGGAAAGACTTCCATATGATATTGGTGAAAAGACTTGATTTAGTGAGAAGATCAGGAAGAGTGAGCAGCAGAGAGCATAGCGCGTGTGTTCTTTTTTACCCTCATAACACAGAAACAAAGGAACATCAGGTAAAAATGAATGAAAACAAATTCAAAACCAATAATAAAAAAAGAAATTCTGTTTCCTATGCAGCCCACAACCAAAGTATGGACCTGATTGCCTCATATAAAATATCACTCATTTAAGTATTTCTAAAGATCCAAAAAAGATTAGTCATTGGCATTGATAATCAAAACAGTAAGTTACAATAAAAAGATGAAAATATGGTTGGACACATGCCAAGTATTAACTGCCTGAGATAAAAATACCTCATGTGCAAAAATTCAATTCCACAGTTGTAGGGTATCATGTCGGGTTTCTTCTGAAGTGTCTTGGCTGGCTACTGCTGGAGGCAGGATATTGGACTAGAAGGCTTATGGATCAGATTTGCTGAGGCAATTCCTAAGTTCTTATGTAGCGATTCAGAGGAAAATATGTGAAGTACTGTGGTGGTGCCAGTCAGTGAGTCCCTGAAACAGGTACTAAGAGCATTTTGAGCAAAGATGTCAGTAAATAAGGATAAAAATACCTGAAAATGAAATAGTCTTTTTTGATGGAAAAAAGGAGTCGTGTAAGGAAGGAAGTCGAGGAATGTGTATATTGCTGCTCCTTAAACTGTGTCCAGCACCCAGACAAACACGAGGTTTCTGGCTGCTGGTACTTTTTGTGTACACCAAAGCTAAATAAGAATTTGTAGGTGTTCAATCAGTGCACACATAAAGCCTACACACACACACACTCCCCCCTTCTCCTCCATAGCAAAAAATCCATATCTCTGGTTCTCAATTTCATTTCCAGAAAAATGGTGTCAGGATGCCAAAAGAAGGAAAAACTAAAGATGTGCTGCAAAGTTTCCCTGTCCGGCAGAAAACCGAGATTGAAGGAAAAAAAAAAAAAAAATCTATCAAGAGTACGTTCTGCATTTTTTACTCAAGAGTTTCAAAAGCAGTGCATAATCTGGTGGCCAGAGCATTTTCCACAGATACAGAGACTTGGGATCATGTCTTTGTCTGCCTCATTCAATATCTGATCAACTAGGCTGTCATTTCAGTTAAAATATCCCACCTTTCCTGAGATACTTTTTCAGAGAAAAGTGTCATCTAAACTGTTAAACTCTTGGAAAAAGTTTAAAATTCATTGAAGAATTTTATTTCAAAAACAAGGCTTTCCTTCAAACAGATAGCAGCTAGTTTTCACGAGGACAAAAGCTCTGAAACGCCACTCAAGTATTTTGCTTTTCCTTCTGCACCAAATCCAGATACACCAGAACACCCTAACTATTCAGTGTGACAACTTCTACTTCACTTAACAGCTGCTTCATCTTCACTACTGTCCTCTCCAAATTACTATGGGCTATAGGACATGATCAACAACAACAAAATTAGCCTAGCCCGTGAAAGCACCACCAAAAGCCCTTACAGAACTCATTCTGAGATTTGTATTTATGAAATGACACAAGTCCTTTTTATTTTTCTAGTTTATTTTTCTAGGCACCTCACACTGGAGGGTAAAAGTAACTTAGTGTATCAGAATCATCTTCTTGATCAAACTTTCCTAGATACCCGTTCAATTTATGAGCCTTCCTTAAGCAATCACAGATTCTCATTACGAGACGTATTCACCAAATGGTTCAAATAAACAAGCAGTCTGGATGAAAACAGTTTGTGGTAACTTTTGCTTTAAACATTCATATGGTGCGTTCAGCCACTGAGGGTCATCCTTAAAGCTGGATTTTGCTCAGCAATGCTGCTATCACCTAGTTGCAGGTTATAAGATAAATCTTGGTGTAAACAGCACTCCCCCATTTTTGTCAGCAGTTCTGAGGTGTGTCTTTTTGTAGCACAGAATATCCCAGATGAAGAGTTAGTGCTGAGATGAACAGACACCAGCTCTTCCCATTCGTGCCACTTCCACCATCAGCAAGCGAATAATAGACAAGTTCTTTTTTTTCCCCCAAAATGACGCCCAGTTATATCATAGTCAAGCCTGCAAGTAAGACTTTTTTACATTTGGCACATTTGGTAAAATGAAAAAGATCCAAAGCTCCTTATAAAGTCATGACAAATTAGCATGTAATAATTTTTAGGGTTACATTCACAAATGCACAGGAAGAATAGTAGATGGTGACACTAATTTCTATTTAAGAAGCCCCTGCGAGGTTAAGGTGCTCATCAGGAACATGGGAGACATCTGGCTGGCCTGCCTAAAGGAACAAGAACTGCCAACTCTCACCACCCAGGACTGTACCCTATCTCCTGCGTTACTGGGTGGTTAGCACAGAAAGTTCTTGGTCTTTCTTGTAGGATCCTGCCTCCTTGCATTAACAAATATGCTGTACCAAGAACTGCAGCCCAGATGTCCAAGATGAACGTCCTAAGCTTATGTCACAGAATGAGTTTTATACCACTTATAAATAAAAACCCAGTGCCAGTAGAAGAAAGGCACAGCATTTTCCACTAAGCAATGGCCAAAGTATTCTCCCAGAAGGTAACACCACTTTCCCTGAAGCAGAGGAAGAAATCAAACATGGATCTCATGTATCTATTGTTCAGAAAGCCTCTCCCACCGCAAACCTCTCCCTTCCAAGAAATATGCAAGTATTTCATGTCTTATCAAAACAGTATTGTTTTGAGTGAAAAAAATAAAGCCAGAAAAAATACATAATTTTTGCCTACATCCCAATCATTGCTCACCACACAATTTCATTTGGTATCCAAGACACAAGGTGCACTGGCTCCATGAGTGGAAGCAATGGTGCAGCTGTGCTAACACAAGACAGAAAATACCAGTTTTCCAAGTGAGTGTGCATAGGCTTACTACTTCTTAATTAGAAGTGTTCCTCAGGAAACCCCAACCTCTCTTCTCACCTCTACAAAAAGTTGTGAGGATGGCTTCATGAATGGTTCCAGGATGAAAGCATTCTCATAAAAACACTTCCTTTTACTGTTGACATGAGAGAACATTTTCTAAAAATCTGTAAAAGTCAAGGAAAGGGGATACATCCACTTATTTTCACTATACAACAGTGAAGTAGACTACATGAGGCCAGACAGAAATCACATTCCTTCAACTTCCCAAAATCTCTTGTCTCCCTTGCCTAGAACCTGTAACATGTCCACAGTCACCCTGGTAGAGAAGCGTGTGTTTTTCTTACTGAACCAGCTTATTCTATTTTTCCACTCCCAATTCAGTCCTCCGTGGTCAAAAGTTATCTTCAACACAGCTTAATAGCAAGAAACATTCCGCAAAGGCTGCATAGCATTATTTTGTTCTTAACATACTGGGAAATGAAGTGTGTGGGTTTTGGATTCTAGGATCCAGACCATCTGTTAAACCTATCAGAGGTTTGAATTCTAATTTGCTGTTGGTTTAAAAATAGTCCCAGCATTACCCTGTCATTTTCTGTAAATTATATATTATTTAGTTTGCCATTTTTAAATATTATAGCATCTTCTTCTCTCTTCTCTTATGGTTTAATTTAGATTCCTTATCATCTGCACTAGTACCATTCTTCCCTCCCAGTAACTGATCCTCTCCTCTGTTCTATGCCAGGGAATCTAACCAGACTACTCGCAGGCTTGAGAGCTGGCTCAAAAGCTAACGCTAACGTTATAAGCTGAACACAACTTCATCACTGCTGCAAGATCTCATTTCTGTATAAAAAGTAAAAACTGACAAAAGTCTATTTGTTCTGTGGATTTCATCAGTTTACCTATAGTCACCATACTAATAATATATCTTGCAGTAACTTGTACTAGTACTTAAATGACCGGCAATTAAGGTACCCCTGCCACTGTATTAAACTGACAAGCTTCGGAAAAATTTTACTAGAGAGCTTCAATCTGCATTTTTCAAAATTAAGATGGATCTCATTCTCATATTTGATCTTTTGCAATGGATTCAGCACATAGCAGCCTGGACTTTGCCATGGTGTTTCCTTCTCAGCCCATCCCACAATGTTAAATGTGACCTATTTTCTCAGAATATAAACAAAAGGGTTTCAGCCCACTCCTAATGGGTGTGCAAGAAGCTAGTTCTGCCTGATATAATACTGGCCTTTTCTGCTGAAATGGCTATCAGCTAGAGCAACAAAAAACCAGATGGTTTAGTTGTATTGCAGATTACCTGGATGCTTCTGTAAAGTCCTACAGAAATGGCTTTTATTTGTATTTACACACATCACGGAAATGCAAGTCGCTGTTTTCAAGCTCTGGTTGCAGCAGGACAATGCAGGCTCATCCAGCAAACAGGAACAGAAACTGGGACTGGTTTAGGCTTAAACAAAACCTGATACTGCAGCTCCCCACCAGCTCGACTTAGTAAGGGATGATACAGCAGAGCTTTCTGAAGACCAGGACTTTTTACACTTACTTGCTGTCTAACCCCAGCCAGGGAAAGACAGACTCAAGGTCCGCATTTGATACTCTTTCTGAAGACAGTGGCATATACAGATATTTTATTTCCTGGCACATTCCTGCCCCCTCACTTCAGACACTTGATAGGAAGGAGTATTTGGCCCAAAGGGGAGTATGTGCACGCTCTGTCTTATTAATTATTTGTAAAACACACACGTCTAAAGCAGTGATTCTCAAACATGGCCAGCATACAATAAATTTATTTCTCACTACTCAGTTGTATTTTGGTTTAGCTATCAAAACTGCAGCTGTCATGAATTTGTGTGGCTGCAGATGCGGCCACATTAAAAATGAATTGTGTGCAGCGGGTTACATACAAGCAACTCCTGCCCCTACGAATTCACAGACTAAGCAGGACGATGGACAGACAAAATGTGGGGGAAAAAGAAAAAAGAGGAAAAAATAAGGAAATGGTAATCTGACAATTCTTGGAAGTTTATTTAATACTTAAGCTGATTTTTTTTCTATTACTAATCAGTCACAAACTAGGTTGTCTTGGAGTTATCATCCCTGCATGTGGAGAACAACTCTATCTCTCAGGCACATAGAAACCAAACTCTTAGACATCTGTGTAACATCCACTGTAGATAACTGACCTACTGCAAACTCTATAATCCTCAAGACATTTCTTCCCCCAACATCTAAGTTTTCCTATTACAGATTACTACAAATTCAGAGATAGTCACCAAAAATCAAAGTAAAGGGATATTATTAGATGCAAAACCAGCACTACACCCCTCCACACACTGAAATCAACCACTGTCCCAAGCTCTTGGTACCCTTAAAGATTTAACCAATTTGTCTCATTGGAGATTATAATGCAAAAATATCTTTCAATATCTTTAGAATCTTAGTCCTTTAAAATTGCAAAGCTCAAACGTCACAGTTTTGTCCTCTTTTGCACAGCAGCCTTAGAAAGGACATGTTTATTATTACGTGAAGTGTTTGGGGGATTACAACCAAGGACTATCATCTACTGACCCTAGCACTGGGAATGCCAAAAATGCCTGCCTCTGAGCCCGTTAGTCACAGAGCCTCTGGATTGCAGACAAAGATTGGTGCATCTCCCAGAAGTTCAAATTACCATATTTTTCCACATAATTTTAACTCTCCGCTTACAGGTTAGAAGAATCTAACTCATTCTTCAGCCACTTGGTCCTTCCACATGATAAAAACACAATGCAGTCTGACAGAAATACTTGTCCACATTTAATGAAAATGCATTTGGAGTCAGGACTGAAGCTTCTAAGAAATGTACCACAGCCAGAAGTTCAACGCAGCTGGCTCCTACTGAGCTCCAGTGAAGCTCGTGCGACAAAATACATCTATACTGACAAACAAATTGCTCGGGAGAAATCACCAATGAAACAGTCATTTTGCCCTGCCAATTATTCCAGGGAATTAAAGACCAAGAAGGTAAACAGAAAAAATTAAAGTGGAAAAAACCCAAACAAGAACAGTACAGAAAATGAGGCCAGAGAAAACAAGCCATGTGGTAGTAATTTTTTGGTAGAAAACCAGCCAGTGGCAGCAAACTTCGTAGAGAAGCAAATGGGACTTTACCACTTTCTCAGAAGGGTTTTAATTCCCTTCATGGATCAACTCAACACTACAGCAGCTTCTCCCAATACTCGATGCGCTGAACTTCAGCTGCAGGCTGAAGGCTGGAG
>NW_010537710.1:778-5059 GCF_000687285.1 Phaethon lepturus | reverse complement strand
GGTCTGCAGGCCACGGCCCACCAGGCCTGGTCCACAGGCCGGGTGGCAGAGCACAACCCGCCCGGCCCGTTGCCCCTGGCCAAGAGGTGGCTGGGCCGCTCCGGTTCCAAATTCGGTATTAAAAGGCGCTTTGAAAGACCCAGGCTCCTACGCCTTTCTTTGAGGAGAGGGCACTGGAAGGAAGCAACGACACCTGTTAATTCTGCAAAAGGAGGATATTTTGCAATGCCACCATCAGACTGCTAACAAAAAACCAAAACAGAACACCACCAAACAAACTCTCACTGGCTTCAGCAAAATAACAGTATTCTCCAAATGCAAATAGGGAAGGCCATCATGCGTCCTGGAATAACACCAATATTTATTTTTTGTTTAGCTACTAGCTCTACAGTTACATAAGCCCGCATAAATTTCACCGCTTCATTCACTGACCAGTTTGCTAAAGGAGATGCCACAAAATAAAATGCTGTCAGACCGCTTCCTCAGTGATCATATATGAAAGAAATAAAATAAAAGCAATAGGGGAGAGCAAGTGTCTGAGGTCAGCGAGGCACACTTCGTAACAGCTCAGAATCACTTTCATCAAAATCACTGGTTCAGGGTCTGAATGCCCTGATCAGAGAAATGCAACAAGTAATGGGTTTGCTGAGATATGTTCTTCTCTGTCAAGCCCACAGACGAGGATGAGGCATTAGTAATGTTCAAGACAGCAGAATAAGTGGCACTTTGTATCAAGAAGGCTGTTCAGGCTTCTAAGGACCAAGACCAAAGGGAAAAATTATTGAAAAAAAAGATTTTTAAATGTCTGCATGAAAAAGATTATTCACATATGGCCTTCTAGAGTGGATTTTGGCACTGCGTTTCATCATTTTTTGTAAATTGCTAAAACTGGAGGAAAGGATAAATAATTCACGCATAGAAATAAATAAATGACTTCATGTAAATCTAGCAGCCTAAAATGTTGAGCAGTAGTAATTCATTTTTTTAAATGCTGACACATACTGTGAACTCATAATGAAAAATGTGTCCTTCAGAAAAATCCCCGATCAAGATCCAAGAATAAACAAGAGTATGACGTGTCATGGACTCCCTTGCAAATTCAATAAACCTTTAAAGAGGAGCTACTCGCTTCACAAAGCATGCAAGGAAAAGAAACACAAAAAGCAACCCTCCCCAAACAACAGCAGTTGTACTTCCTCTCTCCTAAGCAGGCACGCAGTACTTTTCCTACTCCAAGTGGAGATACAATACTAATCATGACAGCACTAGGATTTAATGATCTAATCATGACAGTATTAGCGTTTCACAAGCAATTTATTATATATGTTTTTGTCAATAAACTGACTCAGCATTTAAAACTCTCAACCAGATGAAGACACAGCTCTCCCCAAAGTTAACAATGAAGACAGCTCACATCTCGAACCCACTGGCAAACACGCATGCATGCATCCCCCGAAGCCTTACCTCATCCTTTCACAAGTGAAAAAATCCCACCCTATCGAGCTGTCAGGACTCCAGTGGTTTTCCATGAGGTCAAAATCAGAATCAGGCTCCCTCACTGTCCCCACAAAAACACTGATGTGCAAAAGCAACACACACCCAGTCCCGAGCACACTGAACAAAATCAAACTTGGAAGGCAGACAAAAAAAAAATCATGTTTCACATCAGAAGTTGCTAGAACGCAAGCTGATTACGCCATTTGCAACTACTTCACCCTGCAGATAAGTAGCAAACGAGTGACCTGTCCGTCACAGGACAGCAGCTTTCACAGAAGGGGCAGGGAGGGAAAGATCAGACTGGCCCTTTCTTTCAGAGCTACCTTAGA
Source organism: Phaethon lepturus (assembly GCF_000687285.1). Taxonomy (NCBI): domain Eukaryota; kingdom Metazoa; phylum Chordata; class Aves; order Phaethontiformes; family Phaethontidae; genus Phaethon; species Phaethon lepturus. Next base: position 3,233 of record NW_010537710.1, on the reverse strand, counting down.
AAGAGCCAGGGCTCCAAAGTTCCTATTGCTCATTACAGTAGGTGCTATTCAGCACAAATAAAAGACTGGGGGAAACTCTGGAGAACAAAAGGAGGATGTCCTATATTCAGACTCCCACTAGCAGGGAGCTGCACAGGTCACATTTTACAAGGAAGAACCCAGCATCTTTCAACAACTTCTTTCTCCCCCTGCCTCTTACTGAGAGATAGCAGCAATCCTCCTACCCTGATTCACTGACCTGAGCTATAGCATAAGGAAATGACACCTTGGTGTTTCCAAATACAGTGCTGGGAATTTTGAAAGCTCCTCGGATGTCTGCTGCCGCGGCATGCAGGACAGAACGGGGGCAGAGAGAGCGAGCAGCCTGAGCAGCCAATCAGTCCCCAGCCGCTGCTGAGGATCTGCCCGAGCCGTCGCGCTGCAAGCTCATCCTTCAACCAAGATATCCTCCCGTATCGCACCACGGAGTAGCAGCTTTACCTCTCCCCCCCCCTCCGCCAAAGTAAGACCTATCTAGCAATGCAATAACACATAACAAGGTCTCGCACTTTTCTTCTGGAGCATGTCCTTTCCCTGCCAAAGTTCTGCAGGGCAGGGCAGGGCAGATGAGAAGAGAAGAGTGATTTTACAGGAGAATTTAGCTTTAACCTCTTACCAAACCTACTAGGCACTGTATTAGGCACTGCCAAGCTAAATTCCACAGTGCCTATACCCTCCAGCTGGGGGTCTGGCTCTATTTCTGTACACAGGATTAAACAAGTATCTACTTTGGAAGGAAATATTTGATAGGCACGGATGAGTGTACCTCTTCTTTTCAGCTCTGTGGTCAGTGTGTTTAGCCAAAGTAGAAGCACAGGTAATAGTTGCTATACCACAAGTCGCAGCACAAGGAGAAATGAAGGGTTGTCCCTTGGGTTATTACCCTGCCGAACATCACACCTAGCTATAATAGCTACTCTATATGAAGGAGTAAACACAAAACCAAATTGCTCATCCGGGCTCATTTCTTTCCAGCCCTTCTGAAACAACAACAAAGAATGTACCCACTCCAGGGACAAGGATAGGACAGACTTGCATGGCTAGCTACCAGTAAAGATACTGTTCCAGATAAACAAAAGTTAATTTAAGCTACGGCCACCCTTTTGTCAGTTCTACCATCGCTTCCTTAACCGATACGCCGGAATTTTTAAGAATTTAGGAAGTCGGGAATACGGCAAGCTCACGAAAAGAATAAAGCAATTTCATAACCAAAGGGAAAACAAAAAGAAATAATTGAACACATTTCCAGGAATTTGTTTTTTTTCCCCTCTACTTTTTTTAAAGCTATTTATTGGACAACTGAGGCACTTTAATCTCTGAGCCAGAGGCAATGAATGGTCCTGGCAAACAGCAGTCTAGAAATTGGCACGGAGAACTACCCCACAGTTTAAATATGCTTATTCAGATGCTGTTCAAATTGTGTGAAAATTTAACTGTTTGCAAATTGGTACAGAACCAGTTTCAGGGATAGGCTGGCTGTGATTTCCAGCGAAAATATTACAGGACAGATGACCATCTCACAGTTTCTTAAAAGACTTACTAGGTTCTTAAAAAAGACTTACTAGGTTCTTAAAAGCCAGCGGGCAGCAGTTGTTGGTGGTGGTGGGGGGTGTGTGTGTGTTAAAGAATGGAAGCCAGGGTGAGCACACACTTTCCAAAGCGCTGTGATTTGGCTTGTCTGACTCCAACCTTCCCCAGAGCATTGCCGCTTACCTCTTTGCAGTTAGATGCATATTTGAAAGTCAAGTTCCTTGGCAAGGAAGCCTCTGCCTGAGTTAGGGTGCCTCCGTCGGCACTGGGATCCAACGGGTGATCATTTACAATGTACGTGCACTTCTCTTCAAAATCGGCTTCCGTCCACAGAGTCATGTCAGCATCCTCCATGTCCATTTTCATTGTCCACTCTCTCCCTTTCACCAGATTCTTGAAACTCACAGCGTCCGAGCTACACTGTGTAGCAGCCTGGAAAATAAGAAAACAGCCTTTAATCCTCATTGTCCTTCAGTGTTGTGGTTTCCGTTGAGACAGCGTGACTAATACAGTAGTCTGTGACACTTTAAAAGCGTATGCGGGATAGCTGGTACAGTTGAGTAATAGCCAAAAAGCAGTGTAAACGAAGCTGTTCTGACTGAAGCAGCGCCTTAAAACGCCAGCCTCGGTAATAATGAGGAGGGAACAAAAATAAAGAGGAAAAAATCCCTAGGCTGACAACTGCTTTACCTTTTTCAGACCCTTTCCTTAATGCCTCAGAGAGAAAAAAAAAATTTCATGCTGCAGAAAACGTGGGGTCATGGCCGCGAGACCACTTAGTCGCCTGTGGAAAAGCTGCCTCAGAAAAGTGTCACAAACAAGGAAAGGAAGAGGAAAGGAGCTGCTGTCTGCGTCTGAATGAAGCTAAAAATGGAAAGCGCATGTT
>NW_010537710.1:0-737 GCF_000687285.1 Phaethon lepturus | reverse complement strand
AAAAGCGCAGGTTGAAAGGGCGGAACCCAGCCTTGCCTCTTCCAAATGGGGAAGCCTGAACTTTCCCACCGGCTTTCAACACACAAACAACTTTCAAAACAACCTGGCCCCCCCGCCTCCTCCTGACGTCCCCTTATCCTTTGGCATGGAAGGCTGAGAAAGCCGACATCCTGCCAGCATCACTGCGGCAGCAGCCCCGCACAAAGGACTCTGCAACGCGTTCCCGGGGGCCGAAAAACGAAAAGGAGCAGGGGAACTGAATAAAATAAATAAATTAATAATTTTAAAAAGTCCTTCTGCCCCTTTTGATTTTGATGGTACCTCCGAGAATCACTAGCTCAAAGCACAGGATAGAAGCCTGGCAGGGCAATTCCACCGAGCCCTTCAAAAAAGCCCTGCTGCCCCTTTGGATTTTGATGGTACCTCCGAGAATCACTAGCTCAAAGCACAGGATAGAAGCCTGGCAGGGCAATTCCACCGAGCCCTTCAGCCCCTCTCTCTGTTCAGGAGAGAACTGCTGTTATCAAACCTATTCCCAAACAGGTACCGGGTCGGGCTCTTTCCGTAAGGTTCATCAGGGACCACAACCTCTGCCTACGCCGGTAGCTGGGAATGACGTTCAAACCCGGCGTAAAATCCCTTCGTTTTTCCTCTTCGGATACGCGGCTACTGTGACATTGACCCCCTTCTCCGGGAAAAACGAAACGCGAAGGCTGAAAGCGCACCATCAGCCGAGG
>NW_010537709.1:0-3931 GCF_000687285.1 Phaethon lepturus | reverse complement strand
CTCGCAGGCCTCTTGCCTGGCTGGATTTTCAAGGGTTTCAGCAAGCCTTTTCTCAGCGCGCAGTTTGTTTTGAGCTTGGGTGTTTTGTTTTTTTGTGGGTGTTGGTTTTTTTTTTTTGTCTCCTAGGGTGTGCATGGGTGTGAGTGTGTGTGTGCAGGACTTTTTCCTTCCAGTGGTGAAGCTCCATCCCAGGATTGTGCCCAGGACCCACTTCTGAGAGCAGAGCGCCCTCTGCTAGGTGGAAAAGGAGGAAAAGCAGGCAAAGGTGCAGCTCTGCGGTAGAGAAGCAAGCCTCTTGCTGTGCCTGCTAAGGCTTAGGTCCCCCTTAGACACTTGCACACTGAGAGAAGCCAGTGCATGGTGCATCGACACATCAGTGCCCTCACGGTGACTCAAATGCAGGGATGGCACCTGTGCTGAAAGTTGTTCAACAGCGGTAAGCCTCTGATCCTAACTGCCCTGCTTGGCCTTTTCAGCACACGTACCCGGTGTAACTGGCTTCTGTACCAGCTCCACAAAGATGAGGTGTGGAGAAACCACTGGCAAAGAGGATGGTTGAAATGGCTTGATCTTCCCTTACTGGGGAAGATCATGTTTGGATCTGTTCTCAGTCTCTCATGGAGGACCATATTCTGGAGACCTTCTCCATCATATGAACACTTTATCCTATGACCCCAAATGCAAACATAGACCACCAGGGAATGCACATACTCAATTTCCTGGAAGGAGGATTCTGTGACTAAGGTTATATGGCAGGACATTATTTCCTTGTCCTCCTGTGATCAGTTACCCTTTCCCTTGAGGCTGTGAAAGCTAGCATATTTGTCACTTGAAAGATGCACAGCTAATAGCATGTCAGTGGAGGAACTAAGGTCCTCATGAAGTGTCTTGAACAGAGAAGGCTACCAGAGCAAGCTGTCCAGCCTGTGGTGTGTGTCCGGCTGCCATCTCAGCAGCCTGCAAGAAAGAGGGTGACAAGGAATGAACTGTGGGTTGATTGTGTTCTTCTGGTGGGCCAAATTCAGAATGCAATCCTTTGGCTAGGCTCTCTGGATTAAGAAACTATGAAATAGCATCAATATTGTTGATAGATAAGGGGTCACCCACATAAGAAGAAAAGAACAACTATAACATACATTTTCAAGCACTGAGATGTCCATTAGGATCTTGATCTTTTCCAGTGTCTTGTAAAAACCATTAGCATCAGTCAATTGACCCAAATCTGCTGCCTCATGCTGAAAAAATTAAATTTTGTCCTTGCAAACTTTCACTCCATCATCTCTTCAGACTCTATAATGTTGCTGTGACAGGTCCAGGTGAGGTTTTACTCAGTGAACGAATGGGCAGGGGACTTAAGCATCTCAGTTGCACTGACCAGTGCATTGTGCATGGCATGCTCCCAGTCCCATGATGCTTGATTTCATGTGTGGTTGCAGGATGCCCCTTTTGTGTAAGGCGTATATCCACTGATATATACTGATCACCTTTTGATATACTCATTATATGAATGGGAGGCCACTGGAACAAAGAACTATTGATGCAAGTTTAAAAGATGAAGACTAGTGTACTTACTTCTGTGTACACTAGTGTACTAGTGCACTCACTTCTGCAGCCTGTGAGATTTCTCCTTTGAAAGTAAAGCCAAAAACCTTTAGGCCAGTTCAGCTAGGCAGATCAAAGATCTCCAACATGAACAAGCTGAGATGGTTTGGCATATAACGTTAGGCTTTATACTTACTCTGAGATTTCCAGATATTCTGACTTGTGGTGTCTTTTTTAATGCAACGGTATGTTGTCGTAAGCGTTGCAGTGGCACCTAGGAAATCAGTATGAATGGGGTCTCATTCTGCTGGATGAGATCTACAACAAAAAGATGATTTCCCTTGCAAGAGTTCCAAAGGTTCATCGAAACGATCTAACACATTCAGTACTCTGGTGTGCATGCTGTGTTTTCCAAACACGTTACTTAAACAGTGTTATTTAGTTTTAATATTGAAGAGATCTGACAATGTCACTCTTACAAGCCATGGAAGATCCAGAGATTATGTTTAGCCAGGTTTCTGCACTGTCTAATTACGTGCTGGCAGGCTGAATTCCTGAGGTATGTTAGATGAGTCTCAGAGCTGCCTTAATTTATGCTGGCCAAACCATTTCCTTCTGCAGCATTTCACAGGTGCGGGATCAGCAGAGCAATTCATGTTCCATTCCCCAACCGCCCCTGCTCAGTATCTACCACAGTTTATCCCTGAATTCCCAGCAAGGGACAAATGCTGCCATCAAGCTTAAAAAAGCTTTATTGACCTGAGAGTGCTCAGAGAGACTTGGCAACAATACCAACTGCGACTACATCCCTCCACCACGCTGCTTGCACGTGAATTTGGAGAATTAAAATATTCACTAGCACCCCCAGTTTTTTGCTAGTATTTTAATTGCATCAGGCCACATAGTAGGATGGAAGGCTGCATCTAGTTCCTTCACAGACATACAATCTCTTTTGATTTTGTGTTTGGCAAAGGTAATTTTTATTTATTAAGCCCTTCTGGAATGGAAATTTCATCTCAAACTCTTCAGCTGAAAGAAACCATCCAATCTCCCTGTAGGTTTTTCCTGGTGTAAAGGTGCAATCTAGCTGCCACATCATTGTTGAGTCTGGAGTTTAAGTGGACAGTCAAATAAATAAAAGCCATGCCTGCCGCAGGCCAGTACCCATCTCTATTTGATTATGTTGCTTTCTTACAGAAGATTTTTGATGGCTATATCTAATCTAGAATCTTAAGGGTGATAATTGGACAAATCAGGTTTGTTGAGCAGCCGATTCTGTGCAAACCTAAGCAGAATAGTAATGTGTGACTAATACACAACAGCGCTCTGCATGAGATAAAGCTGCATGTGTAACATACGCAACACAAACCCAAGACACTGTGAGAAGACAAAGATATTTAACAGTATATACATGCTACTCCTCCATCCACAGTGCACCCTTTTCTGCAGAACAAACACAGTGCTGTAGGGACAGTGAAGCATGACCTTTGCTCTCTGCTGACAGGTACCCTGAGGTCCCATTGTTCTCTCTTAAACCTTTTCCAGTCTGGAAACAAGTGAGAAACTTCTCACCCCTGATCCAGCTTAACTGACTGATAAAGCACCTGCCTGCTGATAAGCCAAGAGGCTTGTTTTTTTGAGGAAAATCTGGAATGCTGTAAATCTTGTTCTCTGTCAGGTAACAATAGTTGCTGGTCATGGAAAAAAAACTCCACTTGTTTTTTTGTGCAAATACAAAATCATCAGGTGTTCACAGCTCCCTGGCCTTAATTCTCAGCCTGCATATGTGGGTATTTACATTGTATGACTCTCAAGCTGAAAAAAAAACATACTCAAAAAAGGATTTCTTGGGGCTGAGGGGGAGATAGAGGCATAGATACTTTACATTGGCATGGCCACCGGATGGTGAACACTTAGTCAACACACTTGGAGCCAGTGAAGAACATCCTAGATGACATGTTCTGAACACCAGCCCCCTCCAGAAATGACGAGTAACTACACTCAGGTCCGTGGGTCATGTGTGATAACTTCAGTGGATCCCGGGGGTACTAAAAGCTGTCCTGCAGCAGTGATGCCGCTCCATACACGTCACAAACGCGGGCCTGCAAGAGATGCCAAGAGCTGCCACATGGGTAAGGGACCAACTGTGTGGTATCTCCAGTCCCTTGGCCACCGATGCCGCGAGTCCAGCACCAAACGTAGGGCGGGCACTGCCCCTCAACCCACCAGCCTCGGGCCTACCCACAGGTACCTGCTGCTCCCGCTTTCCAGGAAGGGCTTTCCAGGAAAGCGGTTTTGCGAAGAGGAGCCGGAAGCGGGCTCCGCGCGCGGACCCCGCGCGGCTGGGGCTGGCCTGACACCTAGCGGCCAGCAGGGGGCACTGCCGGCG
>NW_010537708.1:0-15403 GCF_000687285.1 Phaethon lepturus | reverse complement strand
GAGACAGGCGCGGGAGACCGGCATCTGCCCGGTGCGCAGGGAGCTCTACGCACAGTGCTTCGGTCAGTGCCGCCGGCCAGCCCGCGCTCGGCCACGCCCCGGGGAAGCCACAAGCCCGCCCAAAAAGCGTTGCTCCTCACCCTCTCCCTGGCAGGCTGCGGCCCCCAAGGCCCCGGCAGCGCTCCCCTTGCCAGAAGGCTGAACACAGCCTTGGTCCCCACGGGGCAGGGCTGAGACGCGTCGTCAAGGGAGGCTGTGCCGGGCAGGGGTTGCTCTTCTAGCAGCCACACTGCCCTTGCCTTCCCCGGCATCCACCTGCCCAAGCTGTCAGCTCTTATATATAGCATTTTACAATGTCTTGTCATTCACAAAGCTGTGGTGTAAAGGTGTGCTTACACATACGTAACAGTAAAAGACGTGGGGGCTTAAAATTCCCTTAGTTGTGCTTAAACTCAACAATTAATTTAAAAGAACTTAAACCACTGTATAACTGTTAAGCACTCTTACACACTCTGATGATGTGGCGTTGGTCTTCCAAATGCAAGAGCTTGCCCTTGGCTTGAGCACAATTCTTCCAGAGACTCTTGACTCTTCTGGAGGTGTCCTGATAACTGCAAAAAGATCATTAAAAATTTTTACGTTTGCTGTTATGGCGTTAGTGGCTCAGTATCACTGTTGTTACCATAAGTTCTGTACCACCATTCCACTTTTATTTGCTAGCACTTGATGCTATAACTGTAATGTAACAAAAAAACAAAAAAGACTTATCTGTAGGAAATCCATGTTGCTTTTGTGGTGCAGAGAATATACAAAAGACAAGCATCTCTGGACCCTGTGTGTGTCCAGCATTCCTAGATAAATGTATACAGTAGCTATTCTAATTAGATTGTTGTACCCTTTCTTTAAAGATGAATTGATCCGTCAAATTACAATTAACTGTGCAGAGCGAGGACTGTTGCTGCTCCGAGTCAGGGATGAAATCCAAATGACAATTGCTGCTTATCAGACACTGTATGAGAGCAGTATTGCGTTTGGCATGCGGAAGGCACTACAAGCTGAGCAAGGCAAATCTGACACGGAAAAAAGAGTAAGTTGGGCTGTTAACCCCATAATGTAGTTTCCTGCATGTGATACAGCATAAGGACATGACATATAAAATTTTATATGAAATCAGTTATTTCTATTTCCACTGGATGGCAGTAGAGATCACCAAAATACTTGTCTTATTGTTTTCGTTCATAACTTATGTGCTATTATATCTGGAACACTTTAAAGATTGTACAACATACAATTTTGTCCCATCTTAACTGAAAATTTATTATTAGCAAACAAAACTTGAGAGTAAGATTGCAGACCTAGAAGAAGAAAAGCGGGAGTTGGAAAGACAAGTTAGTGAACAGAAAGCTAAATGTGAAGCTATTGAAAAACATGAAAACGAAAGGCGACAGATAGAAGAAAAGAAACACACTGAAGAGGTTCAGTTCCTGAAACAAACAAATCAACAGCTGAAGGTGAGTAAAAAAATACAATTCCAAATAATGGTAAAACTTCTAAATAATCTATAAAGATATAAAAATAACTTTATCCTTCTAGTTTTAGACGTGTTACATTTATGATGCATTTGTATTAATGGTCCACTTTCTTTAAATTATCAGTGAAAGAGGAAAATAGTGCTTTTGCATACTCTGCTTCCTTGCTCAATCAGGAATTGGTCATTACAAGTAAACCTGGTAATGCAAACAGCAGGTCAGATTAACTGAATTCTAGTCATACACACATGTGCCAGGAAAAGATCAGAATTTGTTCAGAAGATGATATAATCAGCTGGAGAAGAGCAAACGCATGCACCTGAACCCCAAATGCAGAGGCTTCAAGCTTGACTGATATCGCAGGAATATAGATTGTAAGGTTATAATAGTTAGCACCCTTTCTCAACTACAAAATAGAAAATCTTGTGAAGGCAAATTAAGATGCTGTTGGCCATTAAAGTTTACTCCTTGATAACAAGACACACCATTTAACCTTAAGTATTACCTAATAAGAACAACTGTGTACTTATGCAGTAGGGACTGCCTAATTACAGAAGTAATTTTGTGCATGCTGCTTTGGTGGAAACAGCTTCTGCTCGTTACTTTGCTTTTGAAAGGAAAAAAATCCCACATCTTTTGATGTAACATTGAAAAAATGTTACCATAAACAATGTTAAAGGTTTCTGGCTACAGCTAAAAACATTCCCTTTACACCAAGCTGCTCTCCTTATCTTCACCATTCCTACAGTTTCTCCTTTCTAAACCATTAATGTCTTCAGGCCATCTTGAAATGTTTTAGGGCACAAAATGGCATAACTGTTAAATCAAATATGTGTTGCCGCTGAATCCGTGTTTCTTCCTTGCAGTACAAGTATGCTAACAGCTGTGTGTATACCACTGTTGTAGTTTATCTTAATGGCAGCTCCTTGAAGAGGACTATCTAAAGCGTCCTGGAAGCTTCGTGCGCTACACAGGCACGGGTAGCTCTCCAATCAATCTACTGATTGGGCATCAAGTTGTGTCAGTAACTGAAAAACTTGCTGTTCCCACCTACTTTTGTCCCAGAGTCAGAGTTTGTGTTCCAAATGCTAGAGCGCCAAATATTTAATTTAGCTAACATAGTCCAGCCTGAAATCAGAGAATTCAGACCACTGTTTCAACAGCTTTTATTTAATTTCCTCTTCAATGCTTTACATTATAAAACGAGTCTTTCATTGTATGGAACCAAGGCCAACTCTTTTCTTCTCAGAATGCAACAAGTGTGTATGCCAAGAATGAAAAGCTAATTTATAAAACATGTAGTAAGGAATGGAATAGCTAGGGAAAAAAAACCCTGGCCTGCTTCTCTTGAAGTACTGCAGCATCCCTCAGCTCCTTGCTTTGAATATCTAACAGACAATTTATCACTTTTCAGCAATGCGGGTTTCTTTTATAGGTTGAATCTAATTTGACTTACTCTCTCATTTGTTTTTCAGGCCCAACTTGAAAGCATCATTGCACCAAATAAGTAGATTTTTTGGTTGTCCTCCAGGCAGTGCTCAGAAGAGCTGTCAGAGCAAGAAGTTTGCAATTAGCAACAAAGATTTGTCTTCATAAAACAATCTTGAATTTTCACTTACCGGGAATTGAAGGCAGCATAATTTTATTTTTTTTTTTCTTTTTCTCTTGAAGAGTTGAAATTCAGGAGCTTCATTAATTACTGCACCCTCTTTCAATGCTGTCTCAGCATTCAGCTCCTTGAATAGTGAACCTGTCTGATGATCTTCAAAGCAATAAACTAACCAACATTTTTATATGCAAGCATCTCTGTAACATTATTACTTTGAAAATGTTGTAGAAAATTCAGAAACACTATATGAAGTGTCTACAATAAATCTAAGTCACATTCACTAAGAATCAAATTGCAGGTAATTCTTGGAGAGGTGGTTGGAGGGTAATTCCTTGAGTATATGCAAGTTGGTCTTAATCGTGCATCAAAATTCCGTGTCAGAAGTGTTAGTAGTAAACTAAGATGAGCAATACCAAAGCTCTCTACGTGGTTATTTCTAATGAAACAAAGAGGTATGATACCATTCCAAGCATCACGCCTCAGTGGAAGCAAATGAAATCTTGACTTGAGGTATCCGTGTAAGTAGCTGGTTATACAAAGCAAGCAGACATGGGAAAGATAACTCACTGTAGTCATATGAAAAACTCCATAAAGCTAGTTTCCAGAAAAAAACCCAAAACACACCACCACTGAATAACACTTGAGGATATGTTTCGCCAATGCAGTGTTTACTGGCCTTAGATGGTGATGTGGAAATACCACGATCTCCAGTTGCATAAAGAACTTTCAGATGATGCAGAAACAAAGAGTGAGATGCTACTCCTGGGAACAAGACAGACAAGTCAAACTAGGCTTTCAATGGGAACTACAAGTTTTATATTAAAAAAAGCCACTGCATACTAGAGCTGGTTTATGTAAAATTTAATAGAATAAGCAGTTATTGCTTATGTTTGTATTTTTTGTGCTTTGATCTTTGTCCCTCCAAGCCAGTTTTTTTCTTGTTCTTATTCTTATTTTTCACGTTGTGAGTTTCATAATACCGGACTCCAACTTTCTTGGACCGCTGCTGCCTCTCAGCTCGTCTTCTCTGCAAATACACACAAAACACATTAGCAGATCCACGGTATCCATAGCCTGAATTTATTTGCATTCTTTCAAATGTTGTTCGCTTTGCATTCCACATGCTTTAAAAGCAACACCAATAATTTCAAACAAAACATTACTGATGTGAATGTATGGACATCTATATGGAATCCACCCACTCATGCTCTTAAAATGTTACAAAGGAAGATAGGCTTTAATTTCTGTAGAAGTAGTAAACAAGATACAAGACAAGAAGCAACCTGATGTGCATAGTCATGCAAGAGGTCTTTAACAGAATATATGACAGAACATTCATGAACAGAATTCAGTATTCCACTCCCCTCTGACAGTCCTAACAGTCCACAGCAATGCTCCAAAAAGCCCTTGCTGTACAAGTTTGCTTACAAATCACTTTTGAAGTCTTACAGACAGACTACTTCACTTGATATAAGTTATTCTAGAAGAATTGTTTAGACTTGACTAACATGAACAGAAGATAGAAGCAGCAGCGCTCTTTGAAGACAGAATAGTACTGCCCATCTAGTTCCAAATCCTTCCATCTCCCAGCATTTAGACCCCTGCTCTTAACAGCGTAAGTGGGCAAGCTAATGCTGAAAGCAGAACAGTTACCCACAAAAGATTCTCCCCTTCAACACGTTTTCTGTTATGGTTACCTGCTGGACCCTTTTATGGGTCCATGCTCAGCTGGAACATCTCATGTCAGCAGCAAATCACCAAATTCCCCCTACCTCAGCTACAGTCCCTGCGCTCTCTCCCTACTACTAGTGCCCAGTCTCAAATGGGCAACGTATGTTATTAAAAAAGCCATCTCTTATTACTTTGCTCATTTGTTTTATTACAAGAAAATCACACTTACTTCTTTGGATGTAAGTTTCTTGCAAGGCTGTTTACCCAAATGGTCATCATCATCATCTTCCTCTTCTGCTTTCCTTTTTCTTTTCTTCTCTGTGCTGCCTGCAAACAGCAGAGATCACATACTTAGGCATCTTCCAAAACACCCATCTGTTTGCAGAACTTAAGACTGGGGTCACCATGCCATCCACTTCAGCAAAGCATTCCTTTGGTCACACTTAAAGCCTTCTACCAAAACAACATGCACGTTCCCTACCAGAGAATCACTCGCTATTACTACAAAAATGGCTCTTCAGAAGCAGATTGCTTAAGTCCAGAAGAATTCCATAGTCTTGCAGAATAGGATTCTCCCACATGATTTTGCCTTTAATCAAACTTACTATGGAAACTGAAGCCACAGACTCTTGAAGTGACCACAGTAAAACCTATAGCATGAAGCAGCTCCGTGCTTTTATAATGTTGTAAAACCCTTCCACCCCCTTCTGTGTACTATTACACCATGTGGAATGGAAGTTGCTCAGACTACAATCTGCCCATAGCACCGTTCTTTTGGAAATATAACATCTGTCTTCACTTTACCTCTCCTTCACTAGTAGGAGGACATATCTTACTATATAGACAGGTGTTCTACAGAAAGGCTACAGCAAGGTGATCAGGTAAACCTTAGGTTAACTATGGAAAAATTTAAATAGCTTTAGGGGAAAAAGAACTTGCAAGCAGGAGCTAATGAATGCTTCTGCCCCTAACTCCCTCTCTTCTCTTGCTTATGGGATTTCCAAATGTAGATTAAGAACATCTACTAATCTTGTTTTACCTCTGTCTTCAGTTTCTTTGGGTTCTTCAGATTTCTGCATGGATTTTGCAAACACTTTTTCACTCAACTGCTTAGGGATTCTACAGAAGATAAAAAAAGCAATAAAAGAACACAAAATGTAACCATCTCCGAGAAGCGATCAGTCTTCAATAGATCCCCGTAGCCCATCAGCAGCAAAGCCACAGCCTTTGCACCTAAAAAACATATTACAGTAATCTTGCCTCTGGACTTTGGGCTTGTACACTGCACAAAGGGACACAACATAACACTTAATCTTGAAATCTCAGTCCTCACAAAGCTGGTGGATGAGCTTTTCTAAAACTGGGCCTGCTGTATGAGCTAGGACACTCTTGTACATGCATGGAGACCCAGTTGGTATATCCAGGTAGGACATTAGCTTTGGTATTGCTCAAGAACGAACTCAACATTAAGGAAAGATGTTGCTACCCAGAATACCAACAGATATCTAATCCATAGCTTAAGAGGCAGCTTTCCAAAAGCGAGAACATTTTTAGGTATGCTGGTAAATAGGACTTCCTGGAATCATCTTTCAAAAACAAACCGCGGCTTAGCCAGAGTTCAAATATTTAAGGCTAAACTAGATAAGCTGTGGCAACACAGACGAACCACTCAGGCAAGTCATGAATGGAGTGAAATTACAGGAGAACCACATTAACCCTTTTCCCCGCTGTGAAATATTTGAGTCACTGAGCAGATTCAGATACCTTATTGCTGAGAATCTCTTGGCTTTCGCTTTATCCAGAAATTTTTTGTATTTTGCAATCTTCTCCTCCAAAGCCTTAAGAACTGCCTTAGAGCTCTCCCTGGCACCTGTACCAGCCAACTGTGATTCCTCTTCTACTGAATCTTGATGGTGCTCAATTTCTTTCTCCTCTTCCTGCTCCTCCTCTCCAGAAGAATCACTGTCTGTTTCATCAAAACCTGGAACATCTACAGGAACCAGGTCTTCTTCTGAGAACTGAGGTGCCACGTTAATCCTCCCAAAGTTCTGCCGAACATGTGACATGAGTTGCTTAATTTCAGTGTCTGTATTATTCTTCTCTTCCACTGGCTCCACACTTACTGCTACGGACTCAGAGATTTTCTCCTCATTTTTATCTTGGCTTGATATCATAGCTACTTCCAACACAGAAGGCTGCAAGAAAGCGTGTAATGGATATATTACCCACAAAGTCTGTCCCACCATCTCTGAGAGCAATTTCCATTTTATCTCTTTGAAAAAAACCTAAGATGACAGCCTAACGATGTGATAATTACTGACATTTCTGGTAGTCAGATGATTGTAAAATAGCTCAAACATCTCTGTGAAGAGCATTGCTACCTGGTCCTCACCAAATTCAAGTGAGTGTCATCTGAATCACCAGACTTGGGCAGAGCCCAAGACATGCGGTGCCCAAGTTACATGGAACTCTGGGAAAAACAACAGTGAATACCATTAGGAAAACTGAATAATACATGAGAAGAGGAGGCATGGGCATCACATTCTTACCTGGGAACCTGTTTCTGCATTTGGTGGCTTCACAAAGAATGGAATCCTGCCTCTCTGCCAGTCATTCAGAACCATCTTGCTCACAGTTTGCATGTCAGGCTCACCACCCTGAAAGAACCCAGTAACAATTTATGTCCACATTTGCAGAGCATACCACCTTTCCATTACCTGTAAACAACAGAAACATTCACGCTTCCCATGTTCAGTAACAGGCCACAGGTTCTTCCAGCCTGCAAATGCAGAAAGTTGTCACACCTTTAGCAGTTTTCCAGTCCTAGAAGCAAGTTTCTCAAGGAAGTCTTCTGTATCCGTCCAGGAATCAATTTTGTATGTCTTTCTGATGTACTCTGGTTTGGCTCTTTCCAGCACAGCACTAATATGATCTTCAGGGCTCTTAATCTTTTCAACTTGAACCTGAAAAAGAATGGTAGAATATCAACCCTTTGGAAAGCATGTATTCATGTCTTTGAATCCATCATATTGATGACAGCAAAGATTTTCCAGCATTTAGTGCAGATACATACCACTCCCTTCAGCACAATGTCTGTTTCTGTGTCTCCAGATGGATAAACTACACCTGGGCAATCGATGAGAAAAATCCGCCGCATCAAGGTAATGTATTGCCACACCTGAAAGAGATCAGGAGTTCCCCATGTTACCTCCTTCCACACAGCCCTCTGTTCTGCTTTTTAAATGCAGAGTTCTAATACACAGGAGTCATCTTAGGAACTTGGTATTAACAGACAGAAACAGAATACAACTTGGCATTTTTGTTAGCTAGCCAAGACATATTGCACCTCACTTCTTCTGTATCAGCCAGTGCTACCCCTAAGGTTCGCATCAAACTACTAACTCACAGGACCAAGGTGAGGAAACTACAGTCACGACAAACTCCAATATTCTGTGGTTTTCCTCCTCCATGATACTTAACTTTAGCGACATTTAGGAGTCAAATGAACAGGCTAGCAAAAAAGATTCCTGTAACTTTGTCATCTCTGTCACATTCTTGAAGAACAGAGTTAGAAAACCAGCTCTAACAGAGACTGACAGCACAAATATACCCAATCATTTGATTCAGGAGAGCACAGACATCGAGTCAGGGCAGCTGAGTATTCAGATCACAGCAGTACAGCACAGGTAGAGTGGGAACTCAGGAATGCTTCCAGCAGCAGTGCTTCAGAGAAATGCCTGTCAATCAGCCACTCCTCAGACTCAAGGTCACATAGCAGGCTAGACTCGGAAGTGCCATTGAGCTAATTTTACATGAATTCTGCCTTTGACAACAGACTTACATAATTAATTTTTACCTTTAATGTAGGGATCTCCTCCTACCTTTGTTTCACCTGCAATAGGGGCCACATTGCAGACCTTCTTAGACCGTAATGTATTGATCACTGAGCTTTTGCCAACGTTTGGATAACCAATGAAACCCACACTGATCTGTTTCTTGTCAGAGTGTAACTGTTAAGAAGTAACACATATTTTTAATACCCCATAGAGAAAGACAGAATTACTACTACAGTTCTGAACATCTGAGCAGCTACTGTTCTCACTATATTGGAAAGAAAAGGGGACTCCAAAGTACCAGATCAAAAAATGAGATCAGCTCTTTTCTATCAGGAGAAATGTATAAGGGTACAACCAACTGCCATCCAAGAACTCCAAGCACTGAAGAAAATATTTTCTACTTCAAAAGAAGATGTGAACTGCTTTCATTCCTTGTTGCTTTAAAACTACTTGTCAATGCCTTATTTAGAAACCATTTAGGTTGAGAAACCAAGCAAGTACAAACAGTATCTGGGGACAGAATACAGACGTAGCTTGAAGAGACAGTAACTAATCTAAAGGCAACAGAAGGTGCTTTTGTTGGCAAAATGAAGACACTTAAAAAGAGAATACATTAATAGAATATTCATACATGCAGGACAAACAAGTGTGAAATATGTTCCTTTCTTCGACACATTCTAATGCGACCTAGCAGTGTCAACGGGATACTCTGTCTACAAGAAACCTTGGGTCAAACCAACTCTTTCTGGATCTCTTCCGTTTATTTTGAACGTATTTGAAGGAATGTTGCCTATTTTCTCCCCAAAGAAGGGAACTTCGATGATGGAGTTTGCTGACAGAATGGCCAAAGGAAAGTGTACTGAACCCCAAACGCTAACAGAACAAAAGACCCCACACTAAACAGCAACCCCCCCCCAACAGTACAAGTCACCAAAATTGTTCTGTACCTTTCCAAACTGCCTTAAAAGCTGTATGAAAGCACCTTTGCCAAAAGGGTTTGTGAGGCTGGCATGAAAAGCAAGTGTTGGATACTCCTGGGAAAGGACAGCAACCCAGCGCTTCTAAAGAGGAAAACATTACTTGGTTAGGGATCCTGTGCTGCAGAGGTGGTGAAAGAATCTGCTTATGAGCAGAAGTACACAGCATCTTCACTTGGGTCACAAATGCAACTGTCTATGAAAATTGCTACGGAAGAACCTTTGAAGCATTTCACCGACCCAACAGCTAAAAGCACTGAGTATTGTTTTTATAAAAGACAAACAATTTCCCAAAAACGCCTTCACTAATTAGTTTAACAATATAAAGCAAACCAGCTGTGGTGGATATGGATCTTAAGCAGACTAACATTTAGCATACTCTGGAGACATCAGCTGAACTGTTAAATCCAGACAGAGGAAGTAGAGAATTTGTGGCTGGTGAGTGTTGCTCAACTCAGCCAAACTTGGACAGATTTACATTGTAATTGTACTTTTATAGCAGACAAGCAGAGAGTTCCCATTGACCCAGTTACATTATGCCCTTTGAGACCAGCATGAAGACTGGCAACAGAATTAAGGCAGAGCCTACAAAAGGAACAAAGAAGGTCCAAGGAATAACAGGCAGGACTGTGCTTACAGTAGCCCAGGTAGGAACAAGATCGCATTTGTTCAGGACAAAAATGAGATGTTTCCAGTGTTTCTCCTTTTTAAGATAAGATTCCACATGAGGGGAGCGAGTACCCATGGGATCCCTGGCATCAAGAACTTGAACAACAACATCTGATGAGTCTATCACCTGAAAAAGAGTCATGCAGAAGGAAGGGATTTTACACAAAGACATTTATACATCCAAAATTAAAACCAGTAATTTTCTAAACTACATCATTAATTTAAAAACCTTGTATCCTCATGAACAACTGTTAATTCCCATAGACTAGTGAAGCTCAGACTAGTATCCATTGATCCTCCACTCTTGTCTTCCCCTGACTCCCCTGCAAATTCAGGGTGGACAGCTGAATAGCTTTTACCTGTTGTTATGCTTGTAGCACTTGGGAGAGAAAACATTGCCCACACAGGAAAATTAATTGCTTCAGTAGACAAAAACAATGTTCGCCATCCATTCTGCAGCAATTCAGTTCTGTCATTTCATAAAGGAATAGGATATAAAGTATGTTTTCTGGATCAATATGAAATACACAACCAAGCAGGAACCTGCTGTTAGTCCACTAAGCATCTACAGCAGGGAGCTGTCATTTTATGACTTGCTTCAAGCCAAGTGAATTTGTTTCACAGCTATTTCCTGCATTTTTGGCAGCGTCTTACTGAAATCTGTTTTGCTCTATCATTCCCAGTGCTTTTAGATCTAAATGAAAAGGTTTTAAGCTACATTCAGAAATTCAGAACAAAAAGTCAAGCAATTTCACATCTAACAGTCACGGTGACTCATGGGGAACTGACGGTCAGAGCACTGCAAAGACAACCCTAACAACATGCCTGATGTTTTTAGCCTAAAGAAACTTAAGGGCAACTGACTGGTTTACTTGTGGTGAAGCCCCAAGAATATACGAGAAGTTACTACTTTCACTCTGCCACTCCTTCTCTAGATCATATATTTTAAGGGTGTTTGTTCCAGTGGGACAAGAGCTCAAGAATCAAGCTCAGTTAGGCAGAGATTTGAAAATTAATCTCTGCGCTCTTCTACAGTTAGCTTTTTCTGTTCCTGTTTATCCTGTTTATCCTCTACCAGCACCAGAAAAAGGGTGTATTTCAAGTCAGTCAGTTCAACAGGCTCACAGGAAAGCAGGCAAGACAATGACAAACTCAGGACATCTCTGCATGAAGAAAGTCACTGGCTTAATGTTTCTAAGAAACTTTACAGCAAATTCAATTGTATCAAAGCTTCCCTAACAGAACAATGAATGGTTTTCCAAGGTTTTCTGATTATTGCTGTATAGGATTTCCAATGCTGTGCTGAAGCACCTCACTTCGTAAAGGTCGAGGAATAGACATGACACTGCTGCAAATTATAAACACTGCTTACCTTGTAGAGCTCACCCCAGATTCTTTTGGACTGTCCTTTCTTATATATTTCCTCTTGTGCTTCATCCCTGGAAGTGGATTACCAGACATCAGCAACCACAATAACAGTGTTACAGTGTTGTCTTCTCTCAATCCATTTAGCCATTCACAGACAAAAGTGGAGATGACGCCCAAATAACAGACAGCTGGAATTTCCCCCCTCCCCATCCTCCATCTTCAGTCTACCCATTTGCAGAAAGATCCTACAAACATGTACTCTTTCAAAGAGATTCCTATCTGCCCACTGGTCAGTTCCCTATCTAACCCAAAATGTCAGTTTGGAGATACTCTGACATGCAATAGGAAACAAATTATGAATACAGACAGAAGAGTCCCATGGACGCAACAATTTTGTTAAATACATAGGGCCAAAACAGGACTAAAAAGAAATCCCAAATTCAGCTCATTTCACTTTTCTTACTCCTCATACAGTAACAGCATTGATGGATGTACTAGACACTTCTTTAAAAATAAGCTGAATTTTCAGAAATTTAAACAATTAATAATTTCTCCTTTCTATTTACCTTACACCAGTGTCTTCTGTCACCAGGTCTCGGTCCTTGCCCTGATCGTAAGATCCTGATGAAGCTTCAGCATTTTCCACCAGAGACTGCATATCACTTGCAGAAAGATTTGGTCTTTTCCTCTGTGATTTGGGGCCAAATGTTGTTTCAAATGTTTCTGTGTCAAGAATGTGAACTCTGGAGGTCTAAGGAAAAACAAGTTGGTAAAAAAAACCCACAAACACTGCTTGTTCTATCTCTCATGACATGGAGTGTACAAGACCCCAGTTCAACGCAACTCTGCAACCTGTGACAAGAGTTACAGGCACTTTCCTAACAACGTTTGAGTTTTTCAGCTTAATCTTTGAGAAACATAAGAATGGATATTTAATAAGCAACAAAACACACTGCACTTGCCAAAGAACTATGCTTCAGTTCTTTCACTGTAAATTATGTCAAATCTAATTAAAGCTACAATGATGAAAATTTAGCTGCTATCTTTGATCATTTCTTATTTTTCTAACAAGTGCACAAATCTCGCCAAATTCACTGAGTTTTCTCACCAATAATTACAATCAAAATTGTAGATTCTAATGCCTGTAATGAATGCCAACTTTTCTTGGAACACCATATAATTCATTGCTGAAAGAAGTAATTTGTTTTTGTAATGCACATTTTAGTTTCTTATAACTTTTTCCATAATTTAGTTAACATTAACGACATAAACCTGGAAATTTTCCTTATGAAAAAACAGCTAGCAAGAGTCCAAAATAATAATTCAGACATCATGAAAGAAACCTGATAATAATTAAAACTTGATGTACTAGAAATGAAGGCTGCATGCACAAGAATTTCTGATTCAAGATAAAAAGCACATATTTGAATTCAAATTCATCACACGAAGAATGTTTGCAGTGTGAAGCATCCTCAAAAAGGGTCTCTCTGTCACACAAGCTATTAGAAGTATTAGAACATAAGGTGGCAAGCTGCTACAGTCATCCTAAGCTGGTACTCTAACCTAGGATGTTTTAGGGTAAGTTTCCTATCGGAAAATGGAATTTCTAATAAATAATAGATCTACTCACAAACTACAGGGAAGTAATACACCATTTCGTTGCCTTCACATTCAACGTCCACAGTGACAGGCTCTCAAAAACATCCTTCCCCAAGCCATCACTCCAATTGCCCCTCCCAGTGCTTCCAGAACACATTTCACCAGACAGAACAGAGACAGCACGATGGCCCACAGATAAATAATATTCATGACACCTCTGTGCACATAACCCAGCCTTTGCCCTGTACAGATGAATGATACTCACGTGCGGTTTAATCCGATCATAGAAGAGGGACATGGGCAATTTTCTTTGCTTCATGACCACTCTGTAAGGATCTTTCATGACAGTTTCCATCTCTTCTTGAAATTTCTGTAGGGATGATTGCTTGATCACACGAGTATTTCCTGCATATAAAAATAAATATTACACCCGACTATTCCTCATCTTAACTGCTTCAAAGACCCAAGATATACTAATAAATGATTAACACTCCATCTGAAATAAAAAATACCAGTGACAAAAACCAGAGGATTTTCCTTGAGACAAACTCCAACCTAGTGGAAGTAAGCCAATCCCTTTCCTTCCCACCATTTAAAAGAAAATTTTAAAAGTATCCCTAGGACATTAACAAACATAGGCTACAATGCACATACACATGGGCAAACCCCAGAAAATGACCAAAGGAGACAAAATAACCACATGTCAGAGGACTGCATGGAAAGCAAACACCCAAAGTGCAGGCACCTGCCAAGTGTGAGACAACACACATGCCTACAGCAGGGGGAGGTCCTTCACCTTCATTTTCCATGTGTCCCTCACAGTGGGGCCAATTCTGAAATAAAGACCCTCCAAAAACACAAAGTTCAACAGTTTTTAAGCTTGCTGAGTCCTAAAGTTGAAAAAAACAACTCACCAAACCATTTAATATTTGGTTCCACTCTTGCAACTGTGCCCGGTGCCACTGTTGACTGATACTGCAGAGGCTTAATCACTTTACCATGTTTGTTTCTAAGTGAAAAATGAGAACACATGTGACTACGCAAGGCCAGCACACATCCCTCTAGCAATTTTCTTTGCTAGACCAGAAGTACATCTGCAAAATCCAGGAAGACCCTTCATCTAGAACTGGTGCCCCTGAGATTGTTACCAGAGACAGTACTGCCTTTAAAGGCTCATTAACTCAAACACCGGAACAGAAGTAGTGATGCCAGCCAGCATACACTCCTATGTCTCACTCGAGCTTGACCAGACTCTCGATGACGGCTGCTTATGTCAAACCAGAAAGGCTTACTCGGGTGCAAAAAGCACCAAGTATCATTTCGTAGTAAACACTGCTTTCTTCTCTCATCGGCTCACATGCAAATTTTTAATCAGTTCTATCCATCAGCTGGTACAGAACACTCATCGTAAGATAATTTCCAAGTTAAGACCTGGCTTAAATTTAGTAATTTTAAAAAATACACATTCCTCATTCTGCTCTCAAAACAAAGTGAAATCTGGCAAAAGAAAACAAAACTGCTGATCTGAACCAGGACTCTCAGAAACCCCCCGCGGCATCTCCAACATGGCAGAGACACGTGTTTAGTAGGTGGGAGCTGCTCCGCAGGCAACCATTCTCAAGAGGAGTGAAGGGGTGTCTCTCAGCTAAGGAGCTCTATCGAAGTCAGGCTCTTCAGACATTCTGAGGTGAGCTTTTGAGTTATGCTCTTGTTGGAAGTAAAGGAATTCTGGGCATCTTTGGGTTCACAACATTCCAGTGAGATCACATCAGCTGTTCTGTATCAAATGGTTTCCAGCTGTATTCCCTGATACACATCGCTGGTTTGTTTGGAGCTCAGGATAAGGGTTCCCAGGTCACGGTATTACAGAAAACACAAAGGTTGTGGCTCCACACCAATAAATCGCCATTTTGTCATCAGCTGCCCTCAGCGTGGCTCTATCTGCCTCACAGGCCAAAGGTGCTGGCACCAGAGGCCGCACTGCCTGCATCGACAAACACGCTCCTGGAGTGGCAAAGCCCCGGTGTGTCCCGCAGGGCTCAGCCCGGCACTGTTACTGACAGTGCAGTTACCGGCGCCTGCTCACTGCCGTGCCCGGTGGGAGCTCGGCCCCGCGCCCCGGCCTGGCCTGCGGGAAACCACCCA
>NW_010537707.1:369-1262 GCF_000687285.1 Phaethon lepturus | reverse complement strand
CAGCCCTGTCCTGCCGTGGGACCTGGGCCCTGCTCCTGGGCCGGATCCATCTGCCCCACGGCAGCCCTGACCCTGCTGGGGGCTCAACCGCCCCAGCCCCATCAAAAGCCCCAGCTTCACTGATATTCCCACCCAAATTGCCACCTCCACAGGCATCCTCATCCTCATCCCCGTTGGCATCCCCAAGATCAGCCTAAATTCCATCAACATCCCCAGCCCCACTGATATTTCCATCCTCACCCCCATACCCATCTCATCCCCATCCCCACCCCCATCCCATTCCCATCCCCATCCCATTCCCATCCCCTTTCACATCCCCAAACCCATGTCGCCCCACATGCAGCCCCAGGTGGGTGTCACTGCCCACCCCAGCCCATGGTCCCCTGTCCCTGCCCATCACCACACCCCTGTTGAGCCCCAGGCGTGGGGAACAGTGGGACCCTCCTCACCGAGTCAATGAGGATGAAGGCGCTGGGGTGGCGCTGGGTGACACCGGCCCGTTGAAGCCGCATGGTCACCTCATAGGTGGTGCTGGGCTCGAAGCAGAAGGGCCGGGACAACAGTACGTACCTGAGCAGAGGTAGGCATGGGGGCACGGGCACCCCAGGGTCACGGGGACGGCCAGGTGATGGCAGCAGCACCTGGCCACCTTTCTTGTCCCCGTCCCGATCCCCATCCCTCACCTGGGTGACTGTTCCTGTTTCCATCCCATCCCCATCCCTCTGTTCTGGGAGTGTGGCAGGGCTGTGCTTGTCCCTGCCCTGTCCTGATCCCTGTCCCCATCCCCATCCTCATTTTCATCCCACTCCATCCCCATCCCTTCCCTATCCTCATCTCCATCCCCATCACATGCCCATCCCCACTCTCATCCCATCCCACCCCATCCCACCTCT
>NW_010537707.1:0-215 GCF_000687285.1 Phaethon lepturus | reverse complement strand
TCTGTTGGGCATCACGAGGGAGCTGACGCCGGCCATGGCCTCGCGGTCCACGGCTGACTGCGGCAACAGGCAAGCTCTTGTCAGGGCTGTGTCGTGCTGTACACGCCATGGCCATGACCGTGGCCACACTCACCTCGGGCTCGTAGCGCAGCAGCAGCTCGTAGTCCATGGGGTAGGGCACGTCGTCCACACGGAAGGTCAGGCCAGCCCCGTCT
>NW_010537706.1:8334-10126 GCF_000687285.1 Phaethon lepturus | reverse complement strand
CAGCGCGGCGCCTCGCAGGCGGTGCTCCCGGCACTCCGGCTCCGCAGACCTTCCAGCCGCCCGCTCCCTGACCGTATTTTGTTAGCACCGGTCTAGACGTTAATTGTATTCCTGCAGTTTAGCTTGAGATGCAGGGTGTAAATGGCACCAACAAGAATTCCTAGAAATAAAATTAATACTTGTAATCATCATAATTACAGCAAGCACCTCTTTGTGGCTATTTTATAAAAGGACACTAGTAAAACGTCTTATTTGAAGCTCTAATATATTTTGTAAAATGTCTTGTCATTTAGTGAAATCATTTTAGCTTCAGTAATTCCTTATTTAAGTCTGGCATTAACAGAAATAAGTCAGTTAGGGCCACATAAAGCCACCAAGGAATTAGCAATTAATTATGGAGAAGGCAAAGGTAGGTCTGCTTTGGGAGAAGTGAGGCTTTTCTTGGCTTTGACACGTAGGTTTGTGCCTCATTTTATAACATCCCCCGGTGTTTAGAGAAGGCAGGAAAATGTTTCCTGTTTAAGTTTAATTAGGTATCGAAATTACAATAGTGCCATCTTATATGTGCACATATGGACACCCTATGGTTTTTAAACCTGGCTTTAATGACTGAGGAGGAGGGAAATGTGAAAATAATCCCTGCTTTAAAAGGATAACGCTTGAGAGACACCTGTACCTCTCCTGTGTTAGAGTCATCCTTGTTCATCCCAGCAGCCAGGCGCGTTGCCTCACGAGTGGGTGAGAATCTCAAAGTTTTGCAATTCGTTAATGTCAGCAGTAAATCATGATTAATTCCTCCGGCAGCCATCATGGTAAAAAACATTGTCACCACATGCCCTTTGCTATTAATACTGTGTGATCAGCAGTTTCCAAGAAATACTGTTTGAACGTTGCCCATATGCAAACTCAGGGCCTGGCTCTTCCCTCATTAAACCCAACAGTTAAAAAGCTGGGCTTTTTTTAATGGAAGCAGGATCAGGCCATGAATGTCTTGGCCTACAGAGAGGTAAGTGGGTGGCTCCAATTCTCTTGGGAAAGCCACCATCAGTGAGGGCTTCTCTGCGCTCATGCCTTAAAGTCGGCTGCAGGGATTTGATGTCCTGCTGCGAGACGCACCCAAGCGTGCCAGCACCACGTGGAAAGGGAGAGGTGTCCAAACGTCCCTTCTAATTTAGAGTTAAATTTATTATAACGCTGCTAGAGAGTCAGCCAGCTGTCCTTACACCTCTGCAAGCCAAAGAAACACAAGAAACGAAACTTTCTGTAAAGTATTGGGGGGAGCTCTCAGCCTCAGTAATGTGTTGTCTAAGCAACAAGTTT
The DNA here is from genome assembly GCF_000687285.1 of Phaethon lepturus. Taxonomy (NCBI): domain Eukaryota; kingdom Metazoa; phylum Chordata; class Aves; order Phaethontiformes; family Phaethontidae; genus Phaethon; species Phaethon lepturus. The sequence continues at coordinate 8,806 of NW_010537706.1, read as the reverse complement.
TTCAAACCAATTTGAATTTTTTTGTCAGCTTTGCATCAGTAATTTTGCATCCGGGATTTGTCACTGAAAACATATGAGGGAAATGGCTGAACCACAAGTTTTAAAGACCGCCTGTAACGTCATCTGAAATCTGCCTGCAGCTCTGCTGCCACATAGGAAAAGAGGGGGAAAAAGGAAAACTGAGCAGTCACTGGGCTGCACCAGGTGTAGCTTCTGAAACATGCCATCGCATCTCCCTTTGTCTCTTCCAGCCAAACACCACTGCAAGGCAACTCCTGCAGACCAGCAAAAGCCATTGGTCCCCTCAGTTTAAATGTGCATCCCTACGGACGGCGTCTCCCAAAGCAAAGGGTGCGGATTCGCCAGCTTTCCCCAAGGTGCCCGACTCCAGGCGGAAGAGCCTGCGGCAGTTCTCCATCACCACCGCCCTGAACACCCTCAACCGGATGGTCCACGCGCCCGCTGAGCGGCA
>NW_010537706.1:5200-8271 GCF_000687285.1 Phaethon lepturus | reverse complement strand
CCTACAGCACCCCTCTCCAGGTAAGGATGCGGCGGTGTGGGTGCTGGAGGAGCAGTACGAGTCCAAAATGCAAATCCTGGATAGAAATGCTTGATGCGCAGGCAGCAATTCCAAAAGCTAAAGCACAAACGTGCAAAGACAAAGCACCCATGCTAATAGCGTCAGTAAGATATGTGACCCGCATCAGGCTGCCTGGCATCTTTTTCCTCTCCTTTTGAATTGGGAAGGTCTGTCTTCAGAGTTCAGGGACACAAGGGAATTCATAAAAAGAGAAATTAAGTTATCAGAGTAACTAAACATGGATACAGGACATTCCCATCCTGATCCATGCCCTACTGCCGTGAGCTCCAGGTGTAGAACAGAAAACAGAGAGCTTAACTTGCAGAATAAAATATTTTTCATTTTAGAAAGTAGCGTGGAACATGAATTCCCAAGGGAGCTAATTGAGCCTCAGCTCCTTCACAGATGCGCGTGTGTGTGCCTGAATTCACACTGCAGGCAAACATCTAGTAGATCAAAAATAGGCAGTTCTCCACATTTGCAAAATTAAAGCTAAAACCAGCCATTGGCCACTCTCACCTGTGTTGATGTGACGATGAGCCTTCCTGAGCTCCTCCCGCAGAACTAAGCTGCACCGGCACGGTAGGACCTGCAGAATCCAGCCCTGAATCCTGAGCAAATAAAAGCCCGGTGAGGTCCATGCGGGAGCTGCATTGCACTGAGCAGGTCTGTACCGCCAGTGATTGCTTTGACGGCCTTTTCATCTGACCCCCATGCTGAAAGGGAGAGTAAAAACCTGCTCTTTTTATTGCTTGGTTTTTTCAACTTCTCTGGTAAGTCTCAAGCATACAAGGAGTCCCCGACATCCCCGATGCTTATCCTTAATGATAAGCATTGGGCTTAACTGAAAAACTTGATTAAGCCCAAAATCTCAACGCAGGATATCACGTTTGGGCATCTCTAAACGCAACCCTTACTCTGCCCGCCGGGGCACACGCAGGCGTTGCTGAAGCACGTTGCGCCATTACCGTACCCAAATCCACAAAGTTTTCTCCGAAGGCAAACTGCCTGCAGGACAGGCTTCCTCACAAAACGCCAGTTCAGCGGTGTTACAGCATCTACAGCAACAATGGAGAAGCCTCCTGCTTCCTCCAAGCAGGGCTGTCAGCCCTTCTGAAAAGCAGAGTCTTTGCCCTACTGTAAATCAGTCCTCTGCCCACGTCTACCCAGGTCCAGATGAATGGTTTCTGCCAGGGAAGGACAATTACTGGGAGTCCTTGTCGGTCTGCAATCTACACCTGGGACTATGCTGAGAGAAGCTGAATTTGGGGCTGAGATAATAAATGTAGACTGACCTTTTGGACTATATCCGCTCTTTATTTTAGGAGGCAAAAGAGTCTCATTCCTTCTTCACACTCTGACTAAAAGAGCCCAATACAGAATCTTCACAGATCATCTGAAATGGGAGAAAAAATGTTTTGTTTGGATTTATATGACATATTTCATATTCAAGGTTCCTCTAACGTTTTACAAAGCAATAAGCCAGCCCCTGGTAGTTCGGTGTCTGTGCAATAAAAGCCAGCAGGCATTTTGTACTTCGCAATAGCCTGCGAAGAGCCTTGGATGTTAGACCCTGTTTTATGTGTGAGGAAATGAAACCTTACAATAGAACTATAATTCAATTGAAATGGTATCATGTCTCTTGAACCCAATATAGTTTTACCAAAAATGTCTCAGTGTGAACTATTGTCAACAGCAGAAGCAACAGAGCGAACGTGTTAATGTTTTGCTTTAGAAGCGTTGGAGTTTCCTTTCTTCCAAACAACAGTTTTGCTCCCAGAGGTTTGCAGGAGGATCTGTGTTGTTCACGGGGCCACACAGGTTGCAGCTTTTCCTTTTTCCATCTCTGGGTTGGAGTTGTGATGACTGACCTGCAAAGTTGAGATTCTTTCGCGAGCCCAGATACGCACTTCCAGGCTGCACCACGTTGGCCATATCCCACTGAGGTCGCTCGTCCTTTTTCCTAGTATTAATCAGATGGAAAAGCTGCGGGGGTGAATTTGTTGATAAGGGAGCCCTCATGATCAGAACAACGTTGCAGGATTGAGGAATAATGGGAGAGACGAGAGCTGATGCTGGTCCCAAGGGCTGGTCTACCCTGCTCAGCTGCTTCTGGTGGAACTTCAGCTTCGGTAGTAAGTGCTGAGGCTTCAGGACACCGGCGCATCTCCAAAAGTGTGGTTGTTCCATGGCAATTAATTTTATACACACAACATTACCTGGAAGGAAGAGATCTGTGTTTCTTGGGTTTAAACTACTCCAGATAAAATACAAGTTCAGAAGTCATGATCAGTTGCATGCCTACTGCCAGCCCTGAAAACGCAGCCTTGGAGTAACAAGTATCAGGCTGGGGTCTGCTGTTACTAAGCAATACAGTGAAGAAAAGAGTGGGTTGAATCACATCCTTAATTGCTTCCATGTGTTTTCGTGCTCCCTCGTAAGTCTGCGGAGGTTGAGCAGCCTGGATCTTTGCACGTGGTCATAAATATGGTGCCGCGGGGGGAGCGGAGTCTACAGCTCAGCTCACCCTCCCTGACTCCGGGCTGAAGTCCTCACCAGGGTTCTCCCAGGTGCCGAGCCTGCGCTCGCACACGGCCGTGCCGTGTAAGGAGCAGCGACGGCAGCTCTCGAACGCGCGGGAGCTAGCCCCAGACAGCACAGCCTCTCAGGAGGAGTTTCTGAGACTTGGTGGGCAAGGCTGGACAATTTTTGAGAAGTAGGTGAGGACTTAGCCGCTTGTTGAGTGGGAGTTGTCCCAGGAGACAAAGCCCAGGGCTGGATAACCGTAGCTGGCAGGCAGGGTGAGCCATACGGGGCTGGCCGCCAGCGCCGATGCCCTCCGCGGAGCAGAGGGATGGCGTGGGGAGGGAGCAGGCGTCTGCCTAAGACAGCGAGCGGCAGGCGAAGCCGCGGAGGCTGCGCGGGGTTAGCAGGTGAATCACTGGCAGGAGGAGTGCGCACCGCAGCGTCCACCCTCCCTGGGAGCCGGGGAAAGCCCACCTCCCCAGCCG
>NW_010537706.1:2792-5189 GCF_000687285.1 Phaethon lepturus | reverse complement strand
CTGCGAGCAGCCACGGCCCCCAGGCTCCGCACCCAAACACCGAAGCTTTTCTCCCTCCGTGAAGGGAACTGCCCCACCAGCAGCACCCCAGCCCTTCGCTCACCTCTGCACACCGGGCAGGCGCTCGCTCGCTCGCCAGGAGCGCGCCATCCACGGAGCACTCGGAGGTGCCTTTGTCCTTTCAGACAATGACCCAGTTTCATTCCCTGCCTGAGATAAGGATGTAAGGCCCCGTGAGACCAGCTGGAAGGAAAGGAGCTGTGCTGCAACCGGGTTTGACACTAGCAAGGGTTGGGATCACAGGAGGGGGGTCCTGGCAGCCGCCGTCACGCAGGGATGGGGCAGCAGAGCAAGCTTAGCAATCAAACCAGAAACCAAGTGACCCTGTTCCTGTCCAAGCCCTTAAGTCCCTCTCCTCTGCAAGGACAGGCTTCCAAACAGGTACTGAATATACCTTTGGATCTAGTATTTTTTTTGTAAATCTACATGTTTTGAATAGATGTGTTCACTGCTTTCCTTGGGGTGGGGGTCAAAACAAGTGGGAATTGTCCAGTAGTTACGTGACGCTTGCCCTAAACTCTGAGACTACATACGTTGGAGGGAGACGAAGAGGAGCAGCAGCAAAGCGTGGCTTAAGAAGCGAAGATGAAGAGACTGTGGTGGGTGGTTGTAGGGCTTTCCAAAGCGCGATGTCCCCGCCTGCCTGGCACCTCCACCAGCAAGGATCAGGTCGGGCTCATTTCAGCCCATAACAGGGAATAGCAGGCAGCGGGCGGCCCTGCCGCGAGCCCTCCTCTGCTCTTCCTTCCCCTTCGTGGTGCCAGGCCGGGCTCAGGCAGCAGCCAGAACCGGTGCGCAGGGCTTGTGGGCACCGTGTCTGTGCACGTGCCTGTTGTGCAAGCGCGGCGCTGCTGGGCTGCGCCGCCTCCAGCAGAAAGCTCCAGCAGCTGCAGGAACCCCTTCCCGGGCACGACCGAGCTTATTCCCCTGGGCCTGGCGGTACTTGGGTCAGGGAACGTCTGGCCAAGAGCTGCTGCTACCCTTCGCCGCTCATTAAAGTGGGCCCATAAACCCGACACCAGTCGTCAAGTACATCTGGCTTTTCTAGGTAATAGATGATCTGAAACTTGCAGGACCCAGCTTTGAGTAGCACCCACTGCCCCGCGACGGAAAGGGGAAAATCCCCCTCCCCACGAGGCATCTCCCGAACGCGCTCGACAGGGAGGCTGTGTCGGCAGGGCGCTGTAGAGACAAGCCAAGCTAGAAATCGCGTTGGCAAGAAGCTAGATGGAGTGGGAGAGGGACTGAAGGAGAGGCAGGACATGAAACACCTTGTACTTACAAGGGCTTGCAAGGCGCTCACAGGAGATCAGCAGAAGCGAACGCAGAAATCACTTATACCTGGCTGGAAAATATTGCATTCAGTCTTTTTTCCTCTCTGTTGAAAATAAAACCCAGCTTTGATGTAGGTGCTGGAAGGATCTCTGCTTCCATGCAGAGTGGGAACAGAGAGAGTTGAAAAACATTAAGCTTTCCACCTGGAACGGAACATTTCAACACAGTTCCATCAGGAAAACCAGCAAAAGGTTCTCATTTTGCTCCAATGCAGGAAAAGAAATTCCAGATCCCCAAACTTCAAAGGTTTTGATTATCAAAAGTATGAAAACAGAATTATAATTTCCAGTCAACTTCATTTATATGAGAGGCTGGTCTGACCCTACTTGGACTAGAAAACGAGGAACGCAAAGATGGTTTGAAGCTTACCTGCCGTTCCAGCTCCAGAGGCAGAAGCTATAGTTGCTCGGGTTTTTTAATTAGCTTAATTTACCGGAGAGCAACAGAGCTGGTGAGTCACCTTTTTCTTTTCCCTAAGTCCCTGCTAAGCCAGTGCCCCAGCACCGTGTTACAGACACGACCGCTAGAAATTAGATTTGAAATGAGTAAGAGATTAAAGCCCCGACAACTTGCGTCATTAAAGGTCCTGTGGCCTGTGCTGGAGAGCACGACTGCCAGCCACATCCCGGCCCGGTGACTCCCCGCGGGCCCGAGATTCCGCAGGGACGCTGCTGCGGCCGCCCTGCCTTGCTGGGGACTTTGTTTCCCCCCCGACAGCAGCCGCGCTCCTGCAGCGGCACAACACGGCTCACACTTTGCGGCGTGCGCAGCGCTGAGTTTCGGGCGGGGACGTACTGCTTGCTCACAGCAGTTCACCCCGGGATACGTTTTGTGCTTTAGGAGGGACAGATCCGCAGAAGAGAGCGCCCGGAGGATGCCGGGCTGAACGCTGCCATCCCTTCCCCCAAGGCCGCGGGCCGAGCCTGAGCACGGCCGCGCACGCCGCTCCCTCCTCGCCTCCCGGCCCCGAGGCTCGCCGTGCTGCCAACACCTCCACAAAGA
>NW_010537706.1:2285-2575 GCF_000687285.1 Phaethon lepturus | reverse complement strand
TGCCGGTGGAAGGCGGCAGACGGATGCTCCCGAGGACACCGTCCCGTCCCCGGGGCTCTGCGGCGCCAGGCCCGGCAGCGCTGCCCTCCGTCCCCCATGACGGAGCCCCGCTCTCCTGCCTGCGAAGCTGAGATAACAAACCTGCCCGCCTCCGCGGGGCCGAGAGGCCGCGCTACCCTCCTCACGCTCGCAAAGCCCTTGGAGAGCCTCCGAAGCAAGGCGAGAGGGAGCGCAGGGTATTCCTGCCATGGCTCCAGCCGGCCGGGGGGGACCACCTCGGGAGGGGCGAG
>NW_010537706.1:0-2272 GCF_000687285.1 Phaethon lepturus | reverse complement strand
GGCCGGGAGGGACCACCTCTGGAGGAGAGAGGTGTCCTTGTTCCAGCTACTCCTCTGCCTCGCCGCTGGGCACGTAAACAAGGCGGCCAGCTAGGACTGGTCAAAAAACTTCAGCTTAAACTGTTTTGCTTTTGCCGATTGAAAGATAGCTGGGCTTTCATGTGAAAGGGAAGAGTCCACCTTCCCTGGAAAATTCTCAGTTTTCATTGAAAGACCCTGACTGCTACGTAAGTTTGCATCTGGCAGGGCAAACGCGTCCTTTAAAGCACGCTGTCGTGCAGCTCCCAGCCAGATCTAGCCCAGCGCCTTCATGTTCTGGTATGGCAGGAATTCCCCGATCAGATAACCCTCCCGCACTGCGGGTCTCCTGGCCAAGGGGGAAGAGGCCAATACACACTCCAGGAGACATGGCCCCAACACAGGGGAAGAGAGCGGAGGAGGCACGCACTTAGACCTGTGCCTCCGCCAAGCACTTAGCAGCATTTCGTAGTGGAAGTACTTTGTACACTTGGCCAGTATACTTCAGGGGGTTTTATCTGCATGTTCCTTAGATGTTTTTGGAAAAGGATTCCCATTTCCTATATCTAGTAGCTCTAGTACCAATTTTTTACCTGATTTTACCAATCAGACAGTGACTATGAAGTGCTAACCCACTTTGCACCGGCAACCAAGTGAAATATCTCCATGTCTCGTTCATGGCATCTGGAAGCTCCCTCCAGCCTGCAGAGTACACTGGAGATGGAGGTGCAGAATTTATCAGCCTCAGGGAGGTCATCCTATTTACCCAGGCTTACGCCTTTGAAATCAACTGCTAAACTAATGAAATTAGTAATCATAGCCCTCTCGTTAGCCATGAGTAGTTTCCTCTATCATTTACCCACACCATCTCTCTAACTCCCTTTCCAGGATGCGAGTGCCTCTAACCCGCGGTGCCTGTCCTCTTGCGCTGGCCTAGATAAGTTGGCCAGGCTGCTCAGCAAATGTTTTCTCCCAAGGCAAGCAAGCAACATCTGTTATCTGCTCGCAGCTAACGGAGCACAGGCTCATTCTGCAGGAGGCACTGCCACAGAGGCTGTTCCAGATAAGGAGAACGAGTGCCACCGCCTCTTGAGTTGATGAACCCCATCTGCAGTTTGTCTGCTCTGCACAAATTAAAATGAATCAGCTTTGTGCTCAGGTTCCTCCTCCTCTGCCTGGCCTTCAAGCAGATGGGGGTCCTGCGGCAATATCCCACCTGGGGCCATGAAAAGGTACCCGAGCCCAGTTCCATGCCAGCGGAGAGCTGAGCCCCCCCAAAACAATGGTGGCCAGAAGTCCTCAGGGTGGGAAATCAAACAGCAATGACCTCCCAGACACAGCTAGGTCACTGCCAGCGTCCCCTCTCCTCCCAGTGACCGGTCTTAAACGGTTGCGTTATTTAATTCTTCCACCAAGAGGCACGAGCAGCAAAACGTGGTCTGCGTGACAACCACGCAACGGCACAGCTTCGGTTACCGCAGCCGCACAGGATGAGCTCGGAGCTCAGTGTCGCCCCACATGCCCTTTGCTGTGTTCGTGCCTCACTGCCCTCTTGGGCAGAGGTTTGTGATCGGTGCTGGAGGTTAACGGTTCAGAATTAAACACTACGTACATACAGCAACTGGAAAAGGTGAGGACATGCAAGTGGGTGGGAAAGGAGGAAAAATTCTGGCAGAGCAGAAAGACGCTTGGTTTGCAAACAGCCAAAAATCACCAGAAGGATGAACCACCTCCTGGTTCACCATCTCGCAGATGAGCAGAGCTGACGGCGCGGTGAGCAGCAGCACTGGGGAAGCCAAAGGAGTCCCGCCAAAGCACACGCACGGAGCTCCTAACCTCTTCGGGTCTCGGAGCAAGCAGGAAGCAAAGCTTACGGCAGCGAGATTTCAGGACACCGTATTGACCTCAACAAAAAGAAACCTGGAGGATAGAAACCCCCTCCCGCAGTAGGAGCGATTTCCACATCTCCAGTGAATAATCCCAGGGTGAATGCAGTAAGACACACGCTGGTTTTTGAGGAATATCAACACGTTCGCTTTCCAAGGGGCTGAACTATCGCTTTTCAGTCAATATATCATGACATTCACTTCAAAAGAAACCAATAGCTGCCTCTGTCTTCAACATCTAAACCTGCTCACGCAGTGTACGACACACGCAGCTACTGAAACCCTGCTAAGTTCTAACGGCCGAATATCGAGGGGGCCTGGGCAGAGCAGAGGACGGCAGAGGTCATCGCCGAGCGGTGCCGGGAGGG
>NW_010537705.1:0-8618 GCF_000687285.1 Phaethon lepturus | reverse complement strand
TGTGTGCATCACCGCAGCCACGCACGTGCGGGTGCCGCCACGTGTGCGTCCCCCTGCGTTGTGAAGGGGGCTGTGCTCACAGCCCCCGGCACTGCACCCCTGAGGAATTGCATCCTTGTCCCCTGCCCCACGCAGGAGAGACCCCGGGTAAAACAGGAGGTGCGAGAAAGCCCCGGGTTGTGTGTGCTGTGAGCTACAGAGCCTGTGCTGGGGCCGATGGGCTGAGCGGCCAGAGCCCGAGGGCTGCAGGCTCTTCTCTGGGATCGCTTGTAAGAGATTTGACTGAAGTAACCAGGCGCCCAGAGCTGTGGCCCCGAGGAGCGTGCCCGCTGGGGAGGCTCATGCCACTGGCGATGCCCACGCTGGACCAGGAGTCCCCTCACTGCAGCGGCTCCCCCCCACGAGGGACCGGCTTTTTTGCCGGCTGCAGGGCTTCCAGAAGTGTTGGCCTCCTCCTTCTCCCCTCGCTTGGTCAGCCACCGTCCCTGGCTGCGCTCTGCTTTGCTCTGGTTTAAACCTTGCATGCTGGTTGGACTCCCAGACTGGTTTCTGCAGAGCGGGGAACAGACTGCCCTCTCCTCCTCGCTTTCCGTATCAAGTCTAGTGAACGCTGGCCGTCACGCACAAGTGCTGAGATCCTGCCATAGGTTTAGTTTCACCTTTTAAGCCTCCGTAGAGGACAAGGAACATGTTTCAGTGGGGACGAGGGGGTTAACACTTCCTTCCTCCGCTGGCATGCGGAGGGACCAGCACATGCAGCCTTTAAGTTGCTTTTGAGTGATGATGCCGAGAGGAGGTTGGGCTGCTTCCTTCTGAGCCTGGGGTTTGGAGCATCCCAGAAACCACCCTGGGCTGAAACCTTCAAGGTTCAGACAAGGTCTCAGTCTGGTTAACTGGGGCAGCTGCCCCCAAAAAAGCACAGGAACCACTAATTTATAACAGGAGGCAGACAAAATCATCTGTTTACTTTCAAGCCTTAAATTGTCTGTTAGCAAAGTGCAGACCACAAAATGGGTGGCCCCTTTCCTGGAGAAACTGTGAAAACCTGCTTAGTTCCTGCACTAGTAAAGCAAACAAACAAACATGACCCGGCGTTGGGTTTCGGCGTGCCTTGCCGCTCACCAGTACCTGAGAGCATCTGAAAACAAACTAAGAAAACCCTGCCTTGCTGATAAGAACCAGCCATGACAACAACTGATGGGAGAACCCAGAGATGCAATTAGGAATTTGAAATGTTTTAAACAAAGGGCAAAAGCAATCAGCAAAAGGTAATTAAAATGGATTAAATGAAGCAAAATCATCTGAGCAAAATGCTGGGAACCAGTCCAGCCAGGCAGGATAGATAACTATGTGAAATATGTGCTCTGAGTTTGTGCATTAATATTACTTTGCGCTTCTGCAAATCTTTGAGGACCTCAGAGCAGTCTGCAAGCAATTAAGACTCACAACACCCTAGGGAAGGAGAGGTTATTGTACGCACTTACAAGGTGGCTGTACAGAGAGAGTAGCAGTGATTTATGCTGGGCCCACATGGCAAGTTAGAGACAGAGCGGGGAATAAACCTCGGAGTCCCGAGGCCCAGCAGTTTGTTTTACCAGCGAGGCAGGGGGATGGTGCCATCTGAAGAGAGTATTTTGGCTTCCGCAGTAGGCATGGTGCGTGTTCATTCCTCTGTCTTGTTTATTTTTAGCACCTAAGTTTATATCAGGAATGACAAATTTGGCATTCATGCTCGGATGTGGCTAGGACAGGAGCAGCTTGCAACAATAAGATCTTAAACACACTGTGGCTGCCTCTTCCTCTCCCCTTCAGTGAGCCCTGTGCGTTGCGGACTTCTGGAACAAGCCTGGCGTGGCCACGGGGAGCCAGGCACTGCTTGCCTGTGCTTAAGAGTAGTGGGAAATCCACGGGAGACACTTGCACGGAAGGCTTTGACGTTCAACGATAACAAACAGCTGTAAGTGAAGGGAGGGGCGTTTCACTTGTCCTTGAACAAAAAAAAAATCTGTCTTGTATCTGTATTTAAAAAGCAAACTCATGTCATTGGAAAATCAGGTTTCTGGGTTACTGGCTGATGCATTCACTCCAACGGCTTAACTTCAGAAAATAAAAGAAAGGAGAGAAAAAAAAAAAAAAGAACCCCAAGGCTCCTCTTTTCCCATGGGACAGCACTGAAGCAAAGCATAAAGAGCTCTGCTTGCCGAGGTTCTCTGACTCCATATGCTTTGGGCTTAACTTCTTCAGGGGGCAGGCTCTTCGAAGGGTGGGCGAAGAGGCATCGCCGTAGAGCCTCTCCTGTCATTCAGGCCAGCTCGCTGGCTTCTTTTTGAAAGTAATTTGTTTAATTGGTTGTCATCTTTATTTCAGCACACCTGCTGAAACGGAGGGCTGGGCAGTGTCCTGTCTGTTGGGAAGGGGAGATTAGACACCAATTAAAGGGGAACTTCTACTTCGACCTCTTCAGAGTGCAGCCGAAACAGGCGATCGATCAATCACTCGGGGCAGGAGCCGCGAGCCTGTGGCTGACCATGCGTGAGCTGATCCTTGTGCTGTGTCAGGCCAGGGCTGATGAGTTTCAGTTCCCCATTCTTGGAGTACCTAGAGGGACACGGAGATCTGAATCTCCCCTCCCTTTGAAGATAGCTACCGCTATTTGCATCCAGCTCTTTTAAGAATCAGCCTTCCCTGCCTAGACCTATTATGCCTTATGTTCTCAGTGTGAGACTTGTGCATTTGGCCTCTGTTTCTTGCTCTCCAGGCTACAGCACATGCAGCCCAGCATGCCCTGAGTTGCACACGGTGTTTAAAGCCCCACAGCTGCTGGGGCTGCATGGCAGCCATCGCTGCATTGCAGGAAAGCAGACTGAACAGTCAGCATCCTCATCCCGCATCCCACGGGTATCTGGATGCCTCCAGGAGTCATAAGACTGCAGGCTCTCAGTTGCACAGGTCTGTACAGTGCCTCCAGTCAGGCGCCCGAAATGAACGGACCCTTGGGAACACATCATCCTACATCCAGGAGTGCCCAGAAGCAGCCGAGCAGGGCCCGTACAGGATGCATTTCACTTACGCCTGGCTTTGGTTTCCACGTACGATGCTCCATGCAGGACTGTTGAGCACAAGGCAGGCAGTGAGCAGCTGGGATTAGACGGAGCAAGGATTAGGTACTCATATGCAATCGCCAAGATTAGGCATTTGCTTGAATAACAAGGAAACATCCAGTTACAGTAAGAAGGATGAAGCACCGTGCTTGGGGCATGAACTAATCCAGCACTGTCTGTGTGCAGGAAGACTTCTTGCTCGAGGGCAGTAGGTTATCCAGGAGAAGGCTGCTGTTCTGAAAGGGTATTTTAGGGGCACTCCATCCTCAGTAGTGACTTGTGCTGCTCACTGTCAGAGATAGGAGACTGCACTGAACAGACCATTAGTCTTATCCAGACTACCAGCTCCCTGTGTTTTGGCTAGAGCATGCAGATAGGAATTAGTGACTGTGCGATGTTTGTTCTCACGAAGCAGAAGGGGAGGCTGACAGAGAAAGAAATACAGAGCAAGAGAAAAAATAGCAAGGGAGAGAAGGAAGGAAGGGGAGGGGATGTGTGCAAACATATAAATATACGTCGCGCTTTCAGGATGAGCTGGGCAGAATGGAGAAGTCCCCCCCAGTTCCATCCCACAATGAAATTTCAGCACAAACAGTTTTGGGGAGGGGGCTGTGCCCGGCTCTGCGGACCTTGGCAGAGCGGCAGAGCACCAATAGGTGCTGAACCCCCGGCGTGTGCTGCACGAGTGACAGCGACGGCGAGGGAGGAGAGCGGGAGGCGCAGCGCGGAGCCAGGAGCGGGCGGAGGAGGAGGTGGGGTAGGCGGGGAGGTTGACGAGGTGCTCCTCTGACACACGACAGCAGCTCCGGGCCCAGGCTGCGTGGGTGGCAGCGCAGGCTGTGTGCCTGGCTTGCCTTTCCCAGGCACGAAGCAGCCAGCCTACCGCACAAAGAAAGTGGTCATTATGTGACTGGTGCTCCCACCTCGCTCTCCCCGCTCGGCTCCCCTCCCTGCCCGAGCACAGTTCCTCTTTCAGTGCCTTTTCAAAGCACTCGAGCCACCCGATTCATTACTGCGTTTGCACCGGGCTGGGATGGGCTGGGCTGGGCTGGTGGCTGGGCAGCCAGACAAGGAACATGACATCATTAATTCCCAACACAAGGACAGGAGCCAGGCCTGCTCAGGAAAAGGTATCGGGGCAGAGCAGACTTTGCTCGGAGCATCAGTGATTTGGGCAAAGTTTTGCTGAGGGGTACTTCTTTCCAGTCAATGTACAAACTGGTATAACCTTGCCACCTTGGCACTAAGGGGAGGACAAGGAGTCCGAGCCAGGGGTAAACAGTGTGTCTGGCTTATAGGACGCTGAATACAAACGTTTTCTGGATGGCAGGGTGAGGTTAGAGCCTCTACGGTTAGTTTAGTGTGTGGGTTTTAAATAAACTTCTCCCTCCGGATTACAGCCTATCTGTAACTGCCAAGTGTGGGTTCACTTTGGGTAATGCATTTTTAGTGTTCACCCTGAAGTTCCCTGCTTGCCAGACGCACCTCATGGGAAGCGGTGTGCGGGATTGTCTGAGCGGTAGCACGGTGGCTCTGAGCGCTCTGGCTGTCTTTGTCAGCCTTGGGAGAGACCCTGTTCAAGGTATCGATTCGATAATATAGGTCAGCTTTAGTCATTATGCAGAAGGATCAATCACACCAACCAGGCTCAGTGCAACTTTAATCAGTGTGACAAAATCAGAGGTGAGGGGGACTTTGCGGTTGGTTTTGCCCTAGATTTTTTTCCCTTTATCTCCCACTCTGCTCCCATCAGTTGGTGAAACAGGATATAAGCTGAAGCAGCAAAATGCTTTGGGTTTCTTAATGCTATAGCACTGGATGGGCAGGAAAAGTCCAATGATTCCTCCACAGCCTTTGAAACGAATCCCCGTTACAGCATGGGGAGACTTTGATTCTTAAAATAAAGGGTTTGTTCAAATTTTCTTCTTCGCGCTTCTTGAGGATGGGAATGCCACCTCTCTGTCCTCTGAATGATCAGATCTGAGAATCTGGGGTTTTGGCGAGGCACTGTAAAAACTGCATCTTGGGTCCCCAAGACCCAGGATGCGTGTTATATCACGCATACTCCTTTGGCAGATGTGGAATGGGATTTTTTCAAACGGTGGTTCCTGGAAGCAGCTTGCACTGTAGGGTCTTTCCCTCTTTCTCTCTTGCGCTAGCCAGCAGTGTATATCCTACAGGGCCTCTGTGAGTTAGCTCCGAGCCAGGCAGACACGAGCTAGCTCCAAACCGCAAGCTTTGTGGCCTCAGTTAGCACAGCGCCAAGCAAAAGACCATGCAGATGTGCTCTCGCAGGGACGTATGCTGCTCTCGTGTAGTTCACACTCTGCCCTGAGTGCTCCTGGCGGAAACAATAACCCTTAAAGTTGCACATGGAGCAACTGAATTCCCCTTCCATCTCCCCTTCGTGCTTTTCTGTAATCTGCTCCAGCTCTGCCAGGCTGACGGATGAAAAGCAGAAAAAAAATCTGCTCCTGCACATAGACCAGGATGTGCAGCTCTGGATACATGTAATTTCCAGGCTTCTTGGGGAGAAAGGTCTCGTTTCCACATAGTCCCTGTGCAGAAGAGAACTGGTGGGAGACAGCACGTTTCCTTTGCATGGGGCTTATCATTCCCATTGCCGTTCTGCCCCTCCCTGTCTGTCTGGCAGGCTACCTGGACGGCAAGCAGAGATGGTATCGCACAAGAGGCTGATAAGGGCAATGGGGATGTGGCAATCGATGGTCAGAACCTCCCCTTTAATCCGACCTGGTAGGACTGCCCAATGGTAAAGAGATTGACGCGTTTCGCAGGCTTCCCCCGCACCCTGTCTGCATTGCTTTCTGTACTGAAATACGGTATTTGAGCCATGCGTTTCCTTTGGAAAGCTCCAAGCAGGTGACTCATGCCATGTACCTTACCTTCTCTTTTTGCACTCCCAACACCAATGCTCTCTTATTTTTATGGCTGGAATTTGTCCCCTTCACTTTGACCCTGACACAGGCAAACACCACCCCCATGACCCTGGCTTGCCAGTGATTTTATGGGAGGTCAACTCTTCTGCGCGCTTGGTACGTGGCTGAGGGGCACAGCGGCGGGGGAGCCCACCTGTCTGATTTCCAGAAGAAGGTGGCTGTCTCTGGGAAGCAGTCATGCAACAGAGCAGCTCACCCCGCTCTCACCCTCCTGGGCCAGAGCTTGACCAAAGGCTCTTGCTGGCTGGTGCCGGCTTGGTTGCATGTAGGAAATGGGCAGCCAGCTGCGGTCCATTCCCCAGTGGACGCGTGTCTTTCTGATGGAGAAGGGTGATTTCAGGGGCTGCTAATGGGCTCCGTGACGGTCAGCCCCAGCAGAGGAGCCAAAGGCTGAGAGGGACAGAGAGCCTGAGACCCCACTCCTCCCTGGAGGTGGCCTCTTTCACAGCAGGGCTTCAGCTGGAAAAGCTTCTCCTCTGCCGTTGTTACTTGTTCTGCATACAAAGGGACAGCTTGGGTATGCCGTGCTGTCAGCCCAAGACATCTCCCCAGTCCTTAGACGAGACTTCACACAGGTCTTCCTTCTTTTTCTTAGAGTCTTTACAGTACTTCTGGAAATAAATACATCTTCCTGTTTTAGATCTACAGCTTGGCAAACAGTTGGTAGCCTGTAGAAAGCTCTGCTAATGCCATTACCGTCAGGCTTGTTTCACTGTATTTAATGTGACTTAACTGAGGAGTATGAGAAGACAGAGGGGCAAAATGTGGCTGGGATGCACAAATAACTATTTTTGAGGCATTTCACCTTCAGCAACAACTTGGTGATGGCCATGGTTGTCATGGGGCACATTTACTAGCTCTGAGAAATCAGTTTGATATTAATAGAAAGAGCACATGCAGAACTAAAAACCGCTGCAATGGAAGTCTGCCTCAGATTTATGGTCCCTCTTACATTAGCTAGTTAAAAAAGTAGTACAAACATTTAAACACCAGTGGCAGTAAAGATAAAAATGTAAGCTTGGTTAGATAAAGAATAAAGATATGTGTTTTATGTTTACACCTGGACCATAACCTTTGTTTGCTTCAAGTTAAGGCTATTCAAGTGCACAAGTATTAAGCAGAGATTTCCTGGAGGCCCAAACACCTTCTAGTGTAAATGAACTTTTGGGGTGTGGGTGCACAATCACTCTGAAAACAAAGGAAGTGCTTGTGACTTCCCACCTGCCGGAGAAGAGGGGCAGAAAGGAGGACCTGAGCTCTCTTTGGGACAGAGCCAGAGGCGTTCAAGTAAGCCCCTCGCAGCGGGGAATTCAGCCGAGCTGTGGGGATAGAGTCCTCCAGCAGAGAGGCAGCCTGGGGACAGGGACGCTTTTGGCAGGCGCAGCTAGCTCTGGCAGGCTGCCTACGGCAAAGCGGTGGGGCTGTCAGTGAAGTCTGTGGACTCCTTCGGCTGAGAACTGCCCAGGAAGAAGCAAGGCGTGGGTTGCTGTGCCGCTGGGTCTCTGCCGCTGGGACGGCAGCGATCCGGTGTCCCCGCTCCCCACAGGCCCGGGAGGGCGATAAGACGCACAGGACCTCCCGGGGGAAGGTGTGGGTTATCACATGCCTGGAGCCGTGGCGAGGTGGGAGCAAAGAGCGCTTCCCCTCAGATCCACATCACAGCCTGCCGGCTGCGAAGCTGAGGTCACGCCAGACTCCTCACCCACGTAGCAATCTCCTGCGTGCGCTGATGTGCAATTAGCGGTGTCCTCCCCACTGTCATCACCACGGCTACTGGAACAACCAGCCAAGCCCAGAGCTCAGACCCACGGTCTGACAGGTCTGGTGTCCCTCCTGTCTGCCAGGACCAGGTGTTGTAGGAGGGACAGACCCTTGCATCTGCTTTCACAACGGATGCGATTGCCACTTGCGCGGCAGAAGTCCTGTTTTTTTGGCTCTGTCCTCTGTTGACATCGAGGTTAAATTAGTGCAGCTCCGTGGACTCGGTGGCACTGCCCGCCTCCAAGACACGTGTCAAGGGCATAGAGGAGCAGGCCTTGGGGACACAGTGGCACATGCCTCTTTTTTTTGCAGACGTCAACCAAGCAGATTCCATTTTAATGTCACGCCTGTGCGGTGGTGGTGCATTCCTTTGAGCGTTGCCATGTGAGGCCAGGATGGTATTTGGCTGCGGTTAAAGTGCTTTATCAGTTTCTGAAGTCACTTTGTAAATAGCGGCAGCCAAGAAGCCAGAGGGGGGGGAAGAAGCGAGAAAAATAAAAGCAGGAAGAAAAAGGGCTTTGTTAATTTTAATGGGGTGTGTGATGTTCCTCCTTCATCTCCCAGATATGCCACACTTGGCGATGACAACCCTGCTTCGTGGAGACCTCGGTCTCCCCTGGCTCCCCCAGCCGAGCTGAAAACCCCACACCGCAGAGCGGAGAATAACTCGCCTTGCGCTTCTGGCAGGCGAGGGTAAAACGCGGCTCTGTTTTCATCACGGAAAAGCCTCCGGGCGCATATTTCTGTAATTAGGCTTTTCTGCTCAGCAGTTTTTGCAGCTGTGATGACACTTGGGTGT
>NW_010537704.1:0-558 GCF_000687285.1 Phaethon lepturus | reverse complement strand
AGGGTAACGAGGGTACCCAGGCCATCACCTGCAGGGCGAGGGTAATGGGGTAACGAGGGTAATGCCAGTAACAGGGGTAACAAGGGTAATGGGGGCACCCAGGCCATGAGCCTAACGAGGGTAACGGCGCTAACGAGGCCTCAGGGACCCGGCGCCCACGCCAGCACCTGCCCCCCAGGATGGCCGTGGGCCCCCCAGGCACCCGCCCCGTTCGGGGTAACGGGGGTGACGAGGGGGCAGCTCTGCCCCGACAGGGCTTGAGGAGGCCGAGGCCCGGCCGAGTTAATGAGCAGAGGTGTCAGGAAGGTTAACGAGGGCAGGAGGCTAATGAGCCCCGGCACCGCTGGCCTCCTTAGGAGGTTAATGAGGTTAATGAGGTTAGCGAGGCCGCAGCAGAGGAGGCAGGAGCAGGCCCAGCCCCACCCTTGCGGGGCTAACGAGGGGAGCGGCGCAGCCCCCCAGCCCCTCCAGGGGGAAGGGGGCACCACAGATAACGGGGTGTCCCCCTTCCCCGGCCATCCCGGGTCCCCGGGGGGCGCAGGGGGCCGTGTGGGGCCC
>NW_010537703.1:0-34849 GCF_000687285.1 Phaethon lepturus | reverse complement strand
TATAAATATATAAATATATAAATATGGAATCTTAGAAATGAAACTTACCTCATGTGAGACTAAAACATCTTTCTGTTCTATACATCTTACTGATTTGGTTGTAAGTAAATGCAGTTTGCTGGTAAGTGGCAGATTCTTAAAGCATCATGCAAGAATTAAAGATTTACGCTTAATTATCAATTTCAGGACTTACAATATTTCATATCTCATGAAAATATAGGAACTGTGAGAAGATCTTCATTTTTATATAATTATTCTCTAGAGCTGGGTTGAAATTATTTTTATTTCTTTGTATCTTTTTTCAAAAAATGGCCATTCATGGAATTCTTATATACCCTTAACTTAGGTAATGTCAAAGTCTTGAGTATTTGTAAACTGTTCCTTACTATACTATGTACTGCATAATGAAACTAACGGAAAACGGTTAAGCATTTAGAAGGCCAGAAACTATCATTCATTGTCACAGACCCCAGATATAAAAATGATACACAAAACCCATTATATTTTACACTTGTGTTTTATATAGCTACATGTATGCAAATAGATGAAAGAAAACTTCATAAAGGTCAGTCATATACAGGACTGTAAAAAGACAGTCATCCATCTGAAGATTTGATTCAGTACAGTTGATGTCCAAGTACCTTCATAAAAGAACTCCTGCAGAGATTTCAGGAAATTTACCACACAAGTTGCAGATTCAGTATATTTTTTGGTCTTGTATATTCTGTTGTCTTTTTTCATATTCCTTCTACATCATTCCTGTTCAGTTGTGCGAAAGGCATAATCATAGAACCATAGTTTGGGTTGGCAGGGACTTGTAAAGGTCTTCTAGTCCAACCCCCTTGCAATGAGCAGGGACATCTTCAACTAGATCAGGTTGCTCAGAGCTCCATCCAGCCTGACCTTGAATGTTTCCAGGTAATAAAGGATCATGTATGACTAATAGTAATCACTCAGGGTTAGAACTGTAAGCCTCTCCTGATTGCATAACATTGTCCTCAGGAGCTGTTAAAGGTAGCCAATGCATGTAACAGACATCTTTAAGACAGGGAGGGAATAACCGAAAATCCTTGAAAGTCTGGCACATTTTGACAACAGGTTTCATAAAAACAAACTGCTGTTAAGTAGGTCTATTACTGAGACAGGTTTAATTCTCTTAGATACAGCTAAATATTTCATGGTCAAAGTTTAGTCCTGTGCCAAGCTTACAGCAGCTGACCCATGTCATCTTCTACCCTCACGTCCCACCAAAGTGGGGAAAGCAACTTTCTAGCTCAGAGTTGTTCCTGAGGAATCCCCTACTGTGCCGACAACTAAGAAGTAGTAGCTTCTTTGGCCTCAACAGGATTGATGTGACTTCACTTCAGCTCCTGCCTAAAACCAACAACTGACTTAACTCAGAACCTGTGAGGAAGCACTGACTTTGCCTGTGCCTGAAAAATATTACTCACCCACTCTGGACATTAATTCAATGCTGTGATTTCAAGCTTTATCTTTAAGCATATTTTAGCCCTTTTATAATCTGTCCTTTGAAATAATGTGGTGACTGAGCATCCTGGTCCAGGTTCTGGCCATTTGAGATCTTTCTTACATTTTCCTAGAGATGCAAGACAGACATTGAAGTGGCCAGCTGGGGATTTCCCCAGCCTACAGCTAGCATATCTAACTAGCTATGGCTCTGCATTTCAAAGAATAAACAGTATGGACTGGCTAAGTGAAAGAGCAGATGACAGAACAAATTGTGTTAATAGGAGCCCCATTGACAGAGTTGGGAGAGGGATAGAAAGTTTACCTCCAAAGTACAACAGAAATATATGACTCATTTTCTGTAACATTGTTTGTTTGCCAATAAATTCACCTCTCTAAACAGAATAGAAACAACAACGTTTTTAATGAGTTAGAAATCATGCTACAAATAAAGCTTGAATTCTTAGAGGATTCATCATCTCCAGTAATTTCCATTTTTAAGAACATATTTTTCTAGAACATGTTGCAATGTGTTTTATTTCTATTATAGTCAAGCCTGAAACTGCAAGATGCAAAGATCTCATATAAAAGCCTTCCACATTCTCAACTGCTTGTAATGGGTGTTAAAGGAGTTTACCTATTTCAGGATACCAACCTCTTTCATAAAAGCTGATGTTCATATTCAGAAAAATGTGCTGTTCAAAGCAGTGTTATGAAACTTTAAAACTTGAATGCCATAAAAGTAAGCACAATGGATGAAATAGTCCTTCATGTTTTCTCTCCTGTGTTCATTTCTTTTAGTGCTGGAGTCGGCAGGACTGGCTGTTTCATTGTGATAGATGCCATGTTAGAGAGAATAAAGCATGAAAAGACAGTAGATATTTATGGCCACGTAACTCTAATGAGAGCGCAGAGGAATTACATGGTTCAAACGGAGGACCAATACATCTTTATCCACGATGCGCTGCTGGAAGCAGTGACGTGTGGAAATACCGAAGTGCCAGCCAGAAATCTGTATGCGTATATCCAGAAGCTGACACAGATAGAAACAGGCGAGAATGTCACAGGAATGGAACTGGAATTTAAGGTACTGGGACTTTACATTGCAGGGATCCAAAAAAAATGGTGTAACACTTAATGCTGCTCTGTCCTCCACCAGTTGTTTCCAGAATTGAAAGATTAGACATCATCTGGTTAAAGTTTTAAATTAGGAAGACAATCCCTTGTAAAATGTACAATTCTGAATTGGTGTCCAGGCAAGTACCTTCCAGTGAGGGTGGTTTAACCCTGCTTTTCCTTTATTGTTACAATAGCTTGAAATGTGTGTTTGTGTAATAGTTTAATACTCAAACTTGTCCATATGCATTAATGGAGCAGACGTTAAACTCTCATAAGGTGTTAAAAGAAGCTTTACTAATATTTAGGTAATGCAATAGAATATGGAAAAGTAAGCACCTGAAATTAAAATTATTCATTAATGCATAATGAGCAGAGATCATAAAATCTGATAGTATAATCTGTTCTGGTTATACCTGGCCTTAATTATTTTAATTTATTTTCTACAGCGTCTTGCTAGCTCTAAGGCTCACACTTCAAGATTCATCAGTGCCAATCTTCCATGTAATAAATTCAAAAATCGCCTTGTCAATATTATGCCATATGAATCTACAAGGGTATCCTTGCAGCCAATCCGAGGAGTAGAAGGCTCTGATTATATTAATGCCAGTTTCATTGATGGATACAGGTACTACTGTTGATGTGTTTTCATGTGGACTGTTTCAAAAGTTTACAAAATTATTTATGTAATTATATTGAAAAAAACAAAATTTAGTATTGAAATTTAGTGTTGTTTTTAACTGTGCATGCCATGTTTGATTGGGTGTTTTTAAAAATATTAATAAAAAGTTTACATTTTCACCCATGCAATGCAGGAAAATTCGGTAACTGACATAGAGTCTAGAACATTCTATTTTTACCTACCTTTAAACCATTGAGAACTCCCAGTATGTTTTGCATGCTGAAAGTTACTGAGATTTTAAGCACATTCTTTATTTGGAACCTCTATTTATTCACAACTATTCTGCTTAAAAAGGTACATAGAAATAACATACAGGAGTTACACTCTCTGGGTCAAGGTGGTAGCCTATGATCTTGGAAGACTGATTAAGACTAGACCTAGCTGCCAAAAGCATTTTATACATAAACGGTTGTGTAGCCCACCAGCATCTTCATGACAACACAGAACAATATGCCCTCAGCTGACTTAAGCAGCTGGTAGAAAAAAGCATGATGGAGCAGCAGTATACGTTCTCTAAGGCATTTTAGGTGTACCATATCCACAGAGATCATTTTCTGAGCCTCTGCTCATAATTGGAAACAACTTTCATCTCCCCTGTCAGCCACAAAGGTGTTTCTGCTGACTGAAAGAAGCAAGAACAACAGGAATGAGTCATCATCTTATAAAGCTGCTGATCCAGAAGCTTTTAACAGCTTGGTGGTAGCTTCCACTGGTAGGATATGAAGGTCTGAAAATGCAGTGCATTCCATTCCTGAATTTTCTTCCTGCCTTACTTTAGCTGGAGGCATCAGACTGTTGAAAGGGAGTTAATAAAGAAAGTGCTTGATGCTATAATTCCTAAACTTAATAGATTGTTAGACAGTTATTTCTACAAAATGAACCAGTACAACTAAGTGTTTCTTAAGTGTTTTTTACAGCACATAAAACTGAGCTATTAGAGTTGCATTAAAATTTAAGTAATAATGATGAAGACATACATTATAATATTAACAGAGTAATTTCCCTCTAAAAGTTCTAAAAATAAAAAGCCATAGTTTGATTAAACAATAACAGTAAGGTTTTAATGTGCTTATTATTAATATTATATAATTTTTCCTCTAGATAATGTTTACATATAAACAGGGAACATGTGTGTCAATTCACTTTTTTGATTAAAATATTTTTCTTAATTTACTTTTTTTTCAACATAGACAACAAAAAGCTTACATAGCTACACAGGGTCCTTTAGCAGAAACAACTGAAGACTTCTGGAGAATGCTCTGGGAGCATAATTCTACAATTGTGGTCATGCTCACTAAACTACGAGAAATGGGCAGAGTAAGTACTGCTGTAATATTCCTTTACTAAAACATTTGTTATAGTGATTTTTTATTAAAATATTTCATTGTTATGGGAATGTGTCAACATAAAGGTGAGAATTTTGGTTCCTTCTCCTTTTGAAATATCTGTGGCATTTTTAATCGCCAGGTGTAAGGTTTTCCAATCTGTAGATGTGTTGCAGTAGACAAACTAGACATGGCATTTTCCTGTGGGACACACTGAGATTCAGCAGCTTAGTTTGTGTGTTGATATTCTGAAGTATGTAGAGAGAGCATTTCTGTCTATTGAAAAATTAAGATTTCTTTGGAAACTTTGCTTTTGCAGCACGTGTTTTTAACAATGTTAAAAGAAAGTGTGGTATTTTTGAGATCTGAAAGTCTTCTGTGTGTTTATAGCACTGAACTTTAAAGTTTCAGCACGCAGTTTACAGTCCGAGACTAGTTCAAGTGCTGCATTGTGTAATGGAAAGAATGAAGCAGTTTACTATCTGGAGAGGAGTACATCAAGATAAAGCCAATATGTGATAAGTGAAGTCTCAGTCAGGCCATGTATCTGGGGAATTGAGTTCAGGACATGGCTAGTGGGTGCAGAGATAGTCCTGACTGGAGGCAGGGGGACTTGCTTCAACGGGGAAGAAAGAAAACCAAAGGTGGCCCCAAGATTTAAATTTCATTCTGTATTGAAAATTAGGCTAGAGGTAGCTCTTGCCACTGATAAATAACAGAACAGAGCAGAAGTATAAACAAGTTCAGAGGTACAGTGACCAGAGAGAACCCCGTTGCAATGCAATATTGAAGATCATTTTTATTCTAGGTACGAAACTTCATGTTCGCAACAAGACAAACAGTTCATGTTTGTGTCACTAATGGCACATTCCATGAGTATTACACTTACCTGAGTGAAAAATATTTTATACCAGTTTATGGTAGTCATCTCGAGTAACAGAAAGTGTATTTTACTTCTTTATTTTGTAGGAAAAATGCCACCAGTACTGGCCTGCAGAGCGCTCAGCCAGATATCAGTATTTTGTGGTAGATCCAATGGCAGAGTACAACATGCCACAGTATATTCTGAGGGAATTTAAGGTCACTGATGCAAGGGTAAGTTAACATAGCATTACAGTTTTTCATATAAGTTTAAAAGAAAATGTAAATTTCTTTATTTTCCTCTTTTTTTTTTTTAGGTTTTTTTTTTTAGTTTTTATTATTATTAGAAAAACCCTAGAGGTGACGATTCTACAAGCAATAATCAAAAAGCAGATAAAGTTATTATTAAATGAATGGGATCTTTGTGTAAGAACAATTGACTACATTCAGATCTAACATCTGGGCAGCACAACTTTGTAAAGTTCTGAATAACTATTTGTGCTGAAATACACTAGATGATATGAGGACTATTTTCCCTTTTTTCCGCATTTCACCCTTTATCATCTTGGGGGGCAATTTTTGTCACTTACAGCTGTAAATATGTTACTTTGCACCACTCCCTAGGCTGAGTGAGTATGAAGGTTGATACACTGAGATTTAAAAACTGCAGAGCACATAGAATTCATAAGAAAACCTTGACAAGCTTTGCGCATTATAATTTGATTTTTGGCATAGCATATTTTCAGCACTCTTGTATATCTGCAGAGTAGATACATGCGGCTGTGACCCTAGCATCCTCATTTTCATATGGCATTTCTTATCTGAATTCATGAGTCCAAAACACTGAGCACTGATATAAGATTAAATGTACATAAACTTTAAATATATATTGGGCATTTATCAGACTTTTGATTTCTATTACTTTGGTCTGCATGGCAGGAAAAATTACTGACAGCTGCCAATTCTATAAGTGCTGTAGAATACTATTTGTTCAAGCAACATAGTGGGATGTACTGTCCAGGAGTAACATGAATGATTACTCATAGTTGCCAGTCAGTTTCCAAAATACTAGACTTTCTCATAGGTAGCTAGACTGCTGCTTTTAATGCTAACTTCAAGTAAAATTAGGTACTACTGACAATTAGCTAGACAATATTGTCACTAACCAAGTCAGCATATGGACATTTTAATTTTGCAAATGAAACTTAGATGTGTGCTTTTAAAAAGAAGCTGTAGACACACTGAATCTGATTTTCATTCTGTTTGAAATGTAGCAGGGATCACATGACTCATAGCTTCTCTAACCTATTTGTGCTTAACAAAAGTGGAGAAGAACAGGCTTCTAACATCAGTCTTTAACCACACTTGTAGGCATAGATAGTCAAAGACAATTTCACTATAACTGTGCTGATAGTTTTTCATCTATTAAAAATCTGTTCCATCTCAAGCTGGGAGAGGTCTTACATGACAGTTCACCAAGCTTAGATCACAAAGTAACAATGAAAAAAAAAGCCACAGATGTAGTTGAAGTTGTGGGCAAACAGTATATATTTCTAAAAAGTTCTTTCAAGAGTTTATAATTAACTAAGATGTTTATGAAAACCTGTTTACTTACAACTAGCAAACCAGTAAAAAGTCTGAAAGGGTTGAATAACTTAATTTGTCAGAAATAGTTTTATTGGACCTGATATTAATACACCTTTTTTAAAAAATGCCAGGCATACATGCACCTTGGCAGTCCTGTTTTGACATCTTACAATCCCATATAATTGCTTCTCAAATTTTAAAAATCTCTTTACCTTGACGGTACAAATTTTGTAAAACAGCGCACTGGCAAGCTCACAGGGCCCTCTTAAATTTTCTAGATACCCTGGGATAATACAGCTCCTTCCAAATTTACTGGAAGCAGTGGCAACTACTTACCAAAATATACATTATAGTGTTCCTGTAGTTAGACTTCTATGGCTGTCACATCCAGTAATTGAGACCATCTAACTAAATTGTTGTGTTCAAAGAAGAGTAAATGCTGCAGCAGTTGTAACCAGCCTCTCCCCCTCTTATCTCCAAACCCATCCATAATGTTAGAATACTGTTCCTGCTCTGACAGAGCCAAGCCAGACAATTATTCCAGGGACAAGAAAAGAAGCACGCTGCCTTTGTAGGTGTCAGCAGCAAGTGTCTAGTGTGGAACTCCCTGTTATTTCTGAAACTGAGCTGTGAATTGTCGTAACATGAAATTGACCTCGGTAACTCTTTCAATGTACTGCTTCTGTCTGCTTTATACTCACTTTCTCTGTAAACTCCAGAGGTCAATATGTTGGGGCAGTCTCATTTAAGGCTAAACTATTAGTGATGGCTGTAAGAGAGTATTATAAATTCTACAGCCTCATCAAAAGACAATTGAATATCCCCTGCAAAGGCCAAGAAGAAATCATAATAGTCAGTCAATTAAACGGACAATACATTGAAAACCTCTGCTCCATGTAGGGATCTGAAAGTTTATATTTTGATAACTAACTGTGCAAACTGTCACAATATTTAAAAGTAAAGATTTTAATAAAATCTGGCAGTTATATTTGGACTGCTATTGGCAAGCATCTCATTAAAGGAAAGCAGCACTGTTTATAATGTCAGTAGCAAAGGGAACTGTGTAAGAAATTGCAGATCCATTCTCAATATGCTTTAACGATAGTCAAACATCCGACTGACTTCACTTCTGTGTTCATTAAATAGCATTAAATAACAGAAATCATTGCCATTAAAACTAAATCAGAACAGTTTTCTCAGAGTTGCACTGGATTAAGAGTTGCTATGATCATGAAATATACCAGTACAGTTTATTTAGACACACTTGAAAAACAAATATTTAACATCAAATATATTTTGCATGTAGAAATCTGTGGTCTTTCCAATGATAGCCTAGACTTAAATAAAGCAGTGTCTTTCTTATCTTTTCTACCCCTGAAAAGTTACTGTTATTCTAGCATAATTCCTATCAGGGTCAGAAATTGCTGAAGAGCTTCCATCTCCTTAACCAACATGTTGTAAGTGAATCAGACTTACGGTTTTCTTTCTTTAGGTTATTTTGGTGTGAGGTTATTTTGAAGGGAATCAACATGTTGTTTTGTCTTCTTGATTAATTAATGTCATGTGCCTAAAGCTATCTGATGGATGCAATTTCATTATGTCTTCTTTAAGGAAAATGCGATCACAGAGGCCTTTATGAGAGAAGTCTGCATTAACAAAATGCCATATTGCTAGGAAATATTTAGTTCTTTGTGTTGATGCCCATGAGAAATAAAATTGGGTAAATGTTCTCAAACAGATTTTTTTTTTTTTTTTAAGTGGGCAAAAACATTCCACAGAAATAGGCTACTAAATTGTCACAGTGGTCTAGTAGGAATATAAAAGATAGTAAGTCAAAGATGTGTATGTATGTCCTCTCATGGCTGGCGCACACACCCATTTTCTGTTTTCCTTACTTGTCTGAGGCATGGGAGGCAAAACCCCACAGTACCAAAGGAAACATAAAAGCAAAGTATTTTTTTTTCCTTTGGGTTTTTTTTTTAAATCACTTCTATTTCATTTCAAAGGTCTGTAATAGCTGAATGCTTGAGGTAGAATAAAAAAAAAAAAAAGAAAGAGATCGTTCTTGCCTCCAGCATAACTTGTTGCTTTTTGGGGGTATCTCCTATAATCATTTCAATTTTTCATGAGTTTGACTTAGTAGAAAACCATTTTGAAGACATGGCAGAGTGAGTGCTTAGAAGACAACATGTCCAGAGGCACTAGTGCAGCAGCCCATGTGCCCATGCTTTTAAATATTTCAGCTGTGCAGGCTGACAGTGTCAAAATCATCAAGAACAATGTTTGAAAATTAGAACAAATTTATTTCATCGATTTGTATTGTATTTTTTCTATTTATGTTTTCTGACAATTTACACATTACATAGGCATACAGCAGAAGTTGGCATTTAATACTTCCGGTGGCTTCATTATAAAAATAACCATGCCGCAGTATTTTGCAGTTTTAAAAAATCCTGTTAGTATTCCTAACCAAAGGGAATGAACAGCTTCAGCTGACCTGAAAAGGAGGCCCTTCTTCTGGATTTTTGACTGAATCCAAGCTGTTAGCAAATGGCATTACGATGACTGAAGGGAAGTTTATGGTCTGTTAAACAACTGGCTTCCTCTTCTTCCAGGCAAATGTCCACCTCATAGAAAGCGCCATCCTATTAAATATATCATCTGCAAAGAGGGCAATGACTAAATAAGTCAGTGAAGATCACTATCAGTAACTGTCAGTGAAGATACTCCTGCCATGCAGTAGATAAGCATGTCTAGGAAATGGAGAGTCAGACTGGGTGGCCTTAACCAAATTCCTTAATTTAAAGGAATTTGCAGTCCTTTCAAAACAGGATTCAAAACATAGCTTACCAAAAAAATTGTATAACCTGGTGAGACTGTTATGTCTTTAGCCTCAGACATGCTTTTTTACGCATGCAAAATGTCAGACAACTGTCCTATCCAGTGCAGAAGGGAATCTATGCAATGTTGTTAATGAAACTGTACTTCTGGGTCAATGTGTCCAAAAGCACCAGCCAGTACTGTGATTGAGAGTCTTCACAAATATGATTTTAGCTGTTCCCCACCTCGTCTCAATGTCCTTGTTTTGTGATTGTCTTTCTGTTTGTTGGCTGACTGACTTCCAGCCTCTGGAACATGCTTTTGGGGTACATTATTTGTGTCTTTTCTTAAAGGATGGCCAGTCCCGAACAGTGAGGCAGTTCCAGTTCACTGACTGGCCTGAACAAGGAGTGCCAAAGTCTGGAGAAGGATTTATTGACTTCATAGGCCAAGTGCACAAAACAAAAGAGCAGTTTGGTCAGGATGGACCAATTTCCGTTCATTGCAGGTAAGTAAACAAAGCCTCAAAAAACTCATATGCAGATTTGTTTTTTTCTAAAGTTGCTTGCTGATTGCAGTGAAGATGTATATGTAAATGAAATTTCATAGGTGAACTATCAGAAAATGAAATCAGACAGAAGATCTAAAAAGGAACACATAGGACTGCCTTATGAAAACAGGAACTGTTCTGTGATATCCCATTTACACAGAAAAGGTTCTTCTGAAATACGTGGAAGCATGTGATTTTTTCTTCACTTAAAAATATCTCTAATGCAGGGTAAAAACAATCTGGTCTGCTACATACAGAAAGTGGTAGGAAGAGCCTTACTACAGTCTGGTTTATGTAATTTTTTTTTTCCCACTGGTAATTGAAATTGTGTCTGTTACATTTGTGGGAATTATTAGATGTAAACAAACAAGTAGCACATTAGTGGCAATCAAGATGAGACAAATTAAAATGGTAGCTATCTTAAGAAAGGGAATGGAATGGAAAGAGGTTTTTAGAAACTTTGCCTGTCAAAAAATCATTAAGGTTTGGATTGGTGAGTTCTAAACTTCAGAATGTAATGCCCATTTTTTGATGCAATGAATTCCTTCAATTCCTTTACAATTGACGTGCAGATGAAAGCAGCTTGCAGGGTGTGTGGGAATAATCCAGGGTAGGCTTTTTTAATATTCCTACATTTTTTGTTTATTTTCTCTACTATATTCTAGAGTCCATAGCAGATGGCCAAAAATAATATCTTTATATTTTATCTCTTATTTAATAAATTGGTTTTTTTAGATTCCATTAGGATTTTAGATAATATTTTTTGTGACATTAAATTATATTTGGTAGATGAAATGTTTTTATATAATAGAGATGCAAAATACTGATACGGGTTCCAAGTCCTTACTGCAAGCAAAGTAATGCCCCAATACTAGCATGAAGACAAAATGAAGAAGTTTACTAGATCATATGAATATACAGAGGAAGAGATACCCTTTTCCTTCCAAAGCCAGGAGCAACCAGAAGTTGTTAAAACACCAGTGTGTTTTAACAGAGTTCCTTATGGTCCCCTAATCTGAAAGAGTGACAAAGTAAATGTATTGGACTACTTGAATCCTACTTTTTTTGTGTGGTTAAAAATTTTTATGGCCTGCTAAGGAGAACAGTATTGCAGAGCAGTGTTTGGGATTTATTTGGCAAGGGGAAATGAAGGACAACTGTGATAAAAGCAAGCCTTATTCTTCCTGACATTAATGAGTTTTGAGAGCAGAAGAGTAATAAGCCATACTTATGCCTTTTTGCAGACATACATAAGAAAACAAGGTAATGGTATTCTTCTAGGTTCTTTGTACCATGCAAACTTGTCCACTTGTGACTGCAATGAAATGCTGCTTGCAGTAGGTTATGCATTCCTTCCAAATGGGTGTGATATTTCATGCTGAAATTATGGAGATTTCTACCATTGACTTTGGTAGAAACAAAGTCAAATCCAGTATAATTCTTTATATTCAATGATGATAAGACGTTCTTTAAATGTCTTATCATCATTATCATTGTAACGACAATTTAGAGATGAGTAATGCTAATCACCATTATCAATGTTAGTCTACTTACATGAACAGGAAATGTCCCTAGGAAATTAGTAAGTTTTTCTGTTTCTTTCAGGAAGCACAAGATCCTAGTCGTTGTAGAATTCTTATAATAATGCCTCCAGTTTGTACCATGATGAGTTTTTAAGGATTTCTCTTGTACAGAGAAATTCTTCAAATAACAAACTCCCCTAGTGCCACTTCCCTGTGATTTCCTTCCCACTCTGCACATTTTTCACAAGTTTGCTTTGTCTGTGACACAGTAAACCCCTGCCACCCACAATTTTAAAATGTTCTCCCTCTCTGGCATTTTTACAAAAAGATTGGTTTGTTACAGTTTAAAACTAACTTCATCAGGCAGTTAATTAAAAAATAGTTAAAAGAGCAAAAGACAGTTCACCTTGAAGCAAAATTTTCACTTCAACCAATTTTAGATATTTATAGTCTTACTATTCCAGCTTTTAACTGGAGAGTAAGGAAGACCACCGTTTCCCAGCATACATTCATGATGTATTTCTAACAGCAAACTCTTCTCTCTTACAAAATCATCAATATTTCCTCATGGCTCATTACAGCATCCTAACTTTAGTTTGTAACTATTTAAACTTTGGTGAATCACACTATATCATGAAGCAGTGCCTTTACTGTTTTCTGAATTTAGGATTCTTTAAAACCTATGTCACATTGCTGCATTAAGTATCATGGTAGAACTCAGTTTGCTCTTTGCCTTGCACTGAAAGAAATCAGCTGATCATTAAAAAGCTGCTAGTACTGGTGTGGACTTCCATCACTCTTTATAAATCCTAAGCATCTTCTAGTAAGAATTGAAAAAGTATAAAATATGCTTGCTACTTTCAGGGGAACAGGGTCAGTTTCATATAGACTTCACCAAAACATTACACATGATGGCTAGTTAGGATTTGCATGCATTGAGATCTTTCCATATTAGTCTGTCTTCCTCATTAAGTAGCTTCTCCAGATACTTTCTTATTTCTTAAGAACAAAAGAGACAAATTAATTCCCCTCTTTTGCTGAATTAGAGAGTTCTGAGTAGTTTGTTTTAAAGTAATAAAGATTTGACTAATGTGTGAGGCTGGAAATCCTCACACATATTTAGAAAACCATACTTCTTGTTGGATATCTTTAAACAGTTGAACAGGAGCAAGGAGAATGGAAAATGGTAATGTGTCTTCACTCTCCTGGTCACTTTCTGGACTACTTGGTTTAGATCACACTGTTGTCAGTTCTATAAAGCCCAAGCAGGTTCCAACACTCTTTTTCCAGGATTTTTTCAGCATGTTTCTTAAACATTAGGTTTCTAATTTACTTCATCAGGGAAAGGAGACCTTACACTCTAGTTGCTCTAGATGTCCAGGGCTGTTGTCATCACATATAAGTAAACTAGCACTCACATATAGGTAAACTAGCACTGAGAGCGTGATATTTTGGTGAAGTTGTGGCTTGCTTATCCTTTGGCTTCAGCTCTCCGAAGGCACACAGGTTATGCAAAATTGCCAAATCCAATCACATATATTTAATAGCCCTAGAAGTGCACTGATCTAGACCAAACACTAAAATATCCTCATACAATTTGGACATTTGTTTTCTCCACTAGTCTTGTGAATTCACTGGATTTCTGTCATAGTCCATATCAATGTTCAGAGTCTTCAGTTTTTCCCTGCTGTTCATGTTCTTTCACTCTCCTGTCTGGTCAATAGGTCTCCTAAATCTCCAGTTTCCCCAGTCTATCTGACTGGAGAAAAAGCTTGTGAAATTATTAGCATGAACAGTGAGGTAATGGGATGCTTTATTTTCACCCATACAACTTCAGACTTGGAAAATCTTTTTTTGTGTGTAGTTACCTGTCTCTTTGTCCAACAGTCATCTTCATGAGCAAGTGATTGTTTAATTTTAATAACTGGCAACTATCGGCTCTATTGATTACAGGAATTTCTATCATTTTGTGGGAGTTTTAGCTAATAACAGAAACCCAAGATAGAACAGAGAACAAAGAAGCCATATATTCAAAGAAGGCATTTCAAACTAATGTAGACAGACATGGTGTATGTATATCAGCATTGGAACTCTAAATATCCAGACTGCAAAACTTCAAAAGCTTTTATTGAAATCTTAGTGCGTATGAACAATTTCAGTATTAATTGAAGATCCACTTGCTATCTCTAACTCAAAGTAGAAGGTAATCTAACACACTGAAGATGTGCAAAACAGGGCATATACGTGAACAAGCTAAAGTAAAGCAGGAAAATACATTTTGGCATCTTTCTCTTGTCATTTCCGGTGTAGATCAATGGCAACAAACTTTCTCATTTTGTTTCACCATACACTGATTACTGTATATCTGGATGAACAAACCAAATCACTTTGTAATGAAGACTGGAGGGTCAGGAAGTATAGTAGCATGTGAAGTTTGCTGGAGCGCAATTATTCTTCTGAATGCAACGTGGTAGTTTGCTGTGGAATTTTGCTTAGTGAGCTTTTCCTCATATAGAAATCTGTACACATATGGTGTCTTGTAACCACAGATAATTTGTCAGCCAATTCTTTTGGCATTAACTGTCAATTAACATTCCTTTTTTCCTTTTTTTTTTTTTTTCCCCAACAGTGCTGGTGTTGGAAGGACTGGAGTATTCATAACCCTGAGCATTGTGTTAGAAAGAATGAGATACGAAGGTGTTGTAGATATCTTCCAGACTGTCAAAATGTTAAGGACACAACGGCCAGCCATGGTACAGACAGAGGTGAGGAAAACAATACCCATATACAATGGTGATGGAAAAGAAGGGATATTTCCACAGCCAAAAAATGAAGAGATAGAGACTGTATAAAATGTGCTTACATTTGTATCTTAAGTCATAGTAACTATAGGACTACAGTCTAAAACCTGCCATAAAGGTCCTGCAAAGACTATTTCCTGTTAGAGCAGTAGATGCTGCAGGCTGAGGAAGAAAAAGTCATTTCAGTAGTGGATCCTAAATTATGGTAGTTGAGGAAAACCATTTCCCAAGAAGCATTACCCGGTTTTATTTGTAATTTTATTTCCTGGCAGAAACGTGGTAATAAAGAAGGAGGTAAATTGTTTCTGCAGGTGGATCCACTGATTTTTTTAGTCCAGGAGCAGTGTTGTTCATGGCTTCAGATTAACACTGTATTATTTTCATGGTTTTCTTGACTTTGTGTCACCAAGCAAGTGGCTGTTTGGCTTGAAAATCGTAATTGTAAATTCAGCATTCAGGAAAACTATAGTGTGAATACTTTCTGTGCTAGCAAGAGTGCCATAGAGAAATAAGGAAATGAATAAACAGTATCAGCTGATTTCCTGGGTCTGGATGCTTGGAACTGTGTCATGTTATAAAGAATACGTAAACATTTTCAGTTGTACTTAATTTCTACTTAAATTTCTGAGTGAGGAATTGGAACTAAGCTGGAGCCAATAGGTTGGGAGAACCAAGCAAAGGGGCAAGAGAAGAGAAACATTTTAGGTCATACATTTTTCTAGTATAGTTTGATTGACACTGGCCTTTAAATTACAGTCTGTGAAATTTAATATGATTCCCCAGAGTTTGCCATTCTCCACAAGAAAATTAAACTTGTTCAATAAAAGCTGGGTAGTTTTATTTTTAAGAAGGTAAATTCATAAACACTTGAAAAACTTGAAAAATAAAGATACTTATTTTTAATCTTGTCAGTTAACCAAGTAAACACTGTGACCAAACTGAAGAGTTAATTCCATTTCTTTTTCATTACCATCATTCTTCTGGATAACCAAAATGAAAAATGACTGCTTTCTGTCATTTTTGTTCCAAGAAATAACTACAGTATACAGAAAAACTGTGCTTCTTGGAGCCTACCTGACAAATACAGAGTTCAGCTATGCAGTATGTTCTCCCTTCTTCTACTTTGACTTATTTCTGTATGTTCCCCTTCATCCCCCCTGCTGAAAGTAGAAGTGGTGTGTACTCATTGCTTTCAGGATTCTGTGGAAAACAAATATCTCATTCAGTAGTGTAAACTGCCAGGAAATCTAATCCTTATTCAACAAAGCACTTGAACTCCATGTGGACCACACATACACTTAAAATTTGTGCATATGTCTAATGCATTCTGTGTTCCAACAGGAAGCAGAAAAAAACTATTAGTGATCATGCCACTACATTGAAGCAAGTATCTATCTGTCTGATGAGTTTCCTGGTCTCCAAAAGAATTTTAAGTGTGATCTTAACAAGTATAACCCGTGTGGTTACCACATAGCACTACCAGATAAATAAGAAGACCTTGATATTTTGGGTGGCTTTCAGAAGCAATTTATTTTCTTTTTCTTTTTCTTTTTCTTTTTCTTTTTCTTTTTCTTTTTCTTTTTCTTTTTCTTTTTCTTTTTCTTTTTCTTTTTCTTTTTCTTTTTCTTTTTCTTTTTCTTTTTCTTTTTCTTTTTCTTTTTTAACATTTAAACCCTGAGTGGCAGTTGCAAATGAATACACAGGCATGCCATTTTAGTATATGTGTGCAATATTACATAAATGTGCAAAAAGACTGCTGTGTGGGGGTAAGAATAACATGAAATGCCAAATGTTGCATTCACGAGAGGCATAAGCGAATCTCTCACCACACGGAACTTCTCTCCGCTTCTAGGCATAGGTTGAAATGCAATCTGTTTCATGTTAATAAGGTGCTTTAGTTGCATATTTCTCTCTTTTTTTGCCACAGGCTGTGATATCTTCACATCTTCATCAAAGCCTATATTACTGAAAGCTTGGGATTCCCTTTGCTTCCTTAACATGATTTTTAACCTGGTGGTTTTCCATACAGCATCCCATATTAAGGCTGTGATGGGTTTTGTCACTTTATGTGTTGTATTTGCTATAGAATTAATTGGATATTTTGCTACTTATTTTCAAATACATGGGGGAAGAGCATCTTGGCATGGTCCCATGAGAACGAAGCTTTATGTTGATGTTATATTAATCCAGAACAACAAACAGGCAGTAGATGGGTATATAGTCTCTGTACAAAAAGAAGCTGCATTCTGTGGAAAATGTTACTGCATTAAATGAGCGTCTATCTTCATCTGTTGCAACTCAGACTGGTTTTCTGTTTATGTCAGCAAGAGAATATTGCTGAACTGCAGATGCCTCTGTGGTATATTTGTCTGTAGCCACAAAGTATTCACTCTTAGTTGAAAGAAAACAGAAACCAACCAACAAGCTGGCTTTTTGATGCTTTTGTTTTCTATCTTTCTCCAGGATCAATACCAGTTCTGCTATCGAGCCGCACTGGAGTATCTGGGCAGCTTTGATCACTATGCAACATAAAAACCCATCGTGGATTTTTATTGCAGGCCCTTTAAGATCCAGAGAGCCGCTTCTGAGCCATACGATGTGCTTTAGAAGTACTTCTTAACTCTTAGCTAAGGAGCGATTATTGGGGATATATAAAATAAAAAACAGACAAAAATAATGGGGATATATAGAACAAAAACAACAACAACAACAAAAAAACCCTATTCCATGTGGACCAAGAATTCACAGTTTAATAACCTAACCATAATAAAAGAATCCTGACCACTGAGGCGTCTGAAGGATCTCGTTTACAGATACCTCAAGGGTTCGACATTGGTTGAAGTTAAAGGGAAGAGGAAATTAATCAGAAAGAATGATCATCTTGTTCAGGATTGCATGCTTTTGCAAAGAGGAATTTTGAGAGAACTGCAGTTCAGTGCAAGATGTTTGTTAAAAGGTTGGGTCATGGCTTCTCAAACAAAGCGGACTCTTTACTTCAACATCACCCCTTCCCATCTTACTGCTCATGATAACACTTTAGGGAAAATGTGGGAATGTTTAAAAAGAAAGTCCTTGATTTAGTTTTTTAGTATTGTAAAGATACTGCTGACCTGTGCTTCATTTTTAACTGTGTAACTTTTTCCTTTTTTTAACAAGAGTTTATCATTCGATGAAGTGAATTAAAGGTTGCATAACTGTTAAACTTTTTGTTTAAAAACTATAGATTTTTTTTAAGCTGTAGAACTGTTATCTGTAATATCGTGCTGTAGAAATGTTAAATAATTTGAAAATTTGCACATTTTTGTGCAGTCCTATATTTATCTACAGTACCACAGTCTTGTTAGATATTACTTTTACAGCTTGCTTTGGTTTATTTTTCTTTAAGAAAATATTCATTGTAATCAGTTAAATCAAAATGGGGCTTTTTGGTTTCTTTTGGAATCAACAGGGAGGCGCAAAGTATAAAGATGCTGCTAACACACATACACACATGCACACATATGCACATGCACACCCACACCCTCTCTCTTTCTATATATATAAGTATCTGTATGTATTACTGTCTACCCTTGTCTAACTCTCTGTATATTTACAGAGATACAGATAGGTAGATATTCACACAGACACATAAACATACCAATCTTCCATACCTGCATTTATCAAAGCATTGGGAAAGTTTTTCAGCACACTACCTTTATATTAAACTACTATTTGATCATCTCTGCATTTCCAAGGTCCACAAACTTCTGTTTCAAAGGGAAGTGAGGAATGCACATCATTGATATTTGAACGTCATCTCTATCCCAAATAATATTTCTGTCCACATTGCCACTTGAACAGACACACATGCACACATATGCACACACACACACAGAGTATGTGATTTAGGCTTCCAGTGAGTTCAATATTTGTAACACTATAGTGCAATAAGAAATCATATTATTAAATGTAGGAGGTGTGCATGTGGGAAAGGTCAGTGCATATCCCTTTAGGAGGGGAGAATGTTGTAATATACTAGGTATTAAGATGTTTTAAAGTTGTATTCAATAGTATACTGTCTATAGTATGCGCTATATAATTTACATTTATCGTATGTAACAGGGCAAAGCCAAACACACATTGCTCTGTGAAATCAAACGTTTTGTGGCGTACAGCATTGTTTGGGGATGCTGGGTTTTATTTTAATTTTACATTTAGAGTGCCTTATATTTGATGCCTATTTTAAATAGCATTTCTTTAAGTTAGCCTTCATTTGTATTTAGTTCAGTTTGTTCATATGTCTGTTATTCTTTCCAAACATTTTAATACATGTATCAGCCAATTTTGAAAAAGATGCATTTCCAGTTTCTAATCAAATATGGATGGTAATAAATGATAACCCAAAACACGTAGGTAGTCAAGGCCCTTTATCTTTCCATATTTCCAGTAACAGACCAGCCCACAAATTAAAGATCTATTTCTCGTTGTCTTTTCAAACCCATTGGTGTGTCACTGGTTATAGCGTTACCATTGCAGAGATGTAGCAGTATAGTAACAGTAGTTGACATTAGTAGTGCGCATGCTTTTTTTTTTCTTTTTTTTTTTTTTTTGGTCCAACCAAGTCCTGCTCATTCACTTGTGTCAACAGATTGCTAAAGTCAAACCATTGCTTTCAGTAGGAGGGTTCCTGTAAGGCTACCAAGACTGACCCACAGGATATATTTGAAAATGACACTAGTTTTTTTTCCAGGGAACAAAGAAAATTCTGTAAACAGCACAAAGTACTTTTTGAGACTCTTAATACGATGCCATTTACATTGACCCTGATTTCCATCATGACTTCTACCATTGTCAGTACATGAGTATCAAAGGAATTCTTTCTTTCAGATTTCATATAGGAGCATTGGTATGGCTTGTCAATGTGACCTCAACTTTTTTTCTTCTTCTACTTTTGCCATTACTAGCAGAAAGAAAAAGATGAAAGACCAAACTCTAGCAAGCATTGTATTTGAGCACTTTTGTAAAGGCTAAAAAAAAAACACCAAAAAAAAAAAAAAAAAAACCCACAAAAAAACCCACAAAAATATAAATATATATATATGGAATAGAAGTATTATAGAAGGCTACCTCAGAATGAGATTCTGTAACTTACATTTAAAACAGAGAAGAATGTGCACTATGTTTCTTTTTCTTCTTTATTTGTAAAGTAACTATTGAGGTGAAAGGTTATGTGGTATGGTCATGTTCTTCAATTCAAATGCAGGGAATCAGAAAAACAATCAAAAAAGGAACAAAGCATTCTCCCTAGCAGACTGTCTTGCAAGCTCCAAAAAAAAAATTAAGGGGGGGGATGGGGAAGCAGAGCCAATTTGTGAGGAAAATTGTTGTATAACTAAATCTTCCTTTTAGTTTTTATGTTTTTTAAGATAACTTTTAGCATCATTGATGTGCATTCCACTTTCTGTATTCTTATATATAGTCATTCTACAATTAATTTAAATTGTGAGCATCTTTGTCCACATACATCATACATTTCAAAGCTTAAAATTGGTTTCATGGGCATAACCAGTATGGTGCTATTATTTACATTTATATATGTAGTTATGTCTAATTTTGTAATTAGTTGCAGTGGGGGAAGAAAACCCACAAAATATATAAAAATGATTTATACAGAAGTTTAATTTAGCTCTTTTAACAATTATTTGAGTGGTTAGATAGTGGAGAGAATGGCTGGGGGAAGGCGTGGCCCTCTAGGGAGATTTGCACTTTCTATATGTACCTTTGTACTATGCACTGCCCTATTGATTCTACACCCAATAATGTTATAACTTGAACCCATATGTAAGAAACTGCTTATAAAATCCACTTGTGTGTATTTAAATGACACAGAACATGTAAAAAGGAAAAAAAAGATGTTTGTAATGACTAAAAAAATGCAACTGTTTTTTTTTCCTTTTATTCTCTCCTATTTTTCTTTGTTTTCCTATTTTCTTATTTTCTTTTCCTTTTTTTTTCTTTTTTCTTTTTTTTTTTTTTTCTTGGTGCCCTGATACTCCACAGATATCAGAAGGCTGCAGGTCTCATCATAACCATCCATTATGTGGCTTTGCCATTCAAGCTTGGAGTGTCTTTACAAAGATAATAAAAAATTGTGTTATTTGCTCTTGTTTTGGATGCATAGACTGAAAAATTTAAAAAATTACCTTGTAAAATGGCTTGTTAAAAAAGATACAATTACCTCTAATTAGTAGTACGCGTAAATGTTTTACAGAATGAAAGGCGTGCTTTTTATTTTCTTACTTCGTTACATTGGTGGCGAAAGAAAGTCTGTATGAAAATCAGTTCTTTGCTGACACAAGTTCCATTTGTTACAAATGAATTCTAATAAAATGTCAGTGTTATGCAGCCCTGGTCTTCTTTCTTAAGCAGTACTTCTGAAATCAAAACTTACTTGGTCCCTCTTGGTGAGAAAGGAGTTTAATTGGAACTACAAAGCGGTCATTAATCTTCTTAACTAGTAGCTGGACAGTGGAAAATGTATTCTTAGGTTAGCAAATATATATCATCTTCAGCAGCAAATTCTGAGCCAGCATAGGCAAACTCTTTGGCACGAATTCCCATAGCTTCATGAATTTAGTTGAAATTTTCACACTTTACATGCTTCAGGAGTTCCCTTTTGTGCTTTAATGTATCATCACACTGAGGAAATAGACTTCTGTCCATTCAAAGGTGCAACCCAAAGAGAGCAAAAGATCCACATACTTTGGGCGAATTGTGAATTTTTCAGTGCTGTGGATTTGGCAAGTTCTGGAATAAATGCAAAGTCACTGGTCAGAAGTCAGTTACTGAAATTGTGGCAAGTAGTCATGACAGATTTTTTACTCATTTCTGCGTGGCACTGCATGTGCAGTGCATGCAAACGTGGATCTGTGAAGCTGCCATCCAAATACTGTGCAAGTGGTTTCAAACACTTTGCAAAAGATTTAGAGGAACATGCTAAGTGTATTGAGGCAAGCTACAAGGGGCATAGCATGGCAATCTAGCTAAGGAAAACATAAAATTAGTCTTGCTCTGTTTGCTTGTTTTGAAAGAGGGCAGGTCCTGTCTCCAAGATTGCTTTCTTATTAAGGGAACACAGTCTATTAGTGATTAGTATTGAGTACATGTTAATATGAATTCTCTCTGCTGGAAGGGTGTGCAAAGACATTAACGTTAGCCTGATTTCTAAGAACTTGTATTGTTCTTAGCCTAATTTCCATGTTAAGATGGTGATAATAGTGTAAATGTGAAGCCTTGGTATTCTTACAGAGTCTTATTAATGTTTTTCCACTGACTTCTGTGGATTTTACAATTACTGCTTTACAGGCTGCCTTTGGCTTGAACCTTTTTTGCATAGTCTGTGCAAGGTGGTTTAAAGCTGTGTTATGTAAGGGTTTCTTTAATTATCTGAGTGGTTTACATCGTGCCCTTTAATGTCAGCATTGACTTCTTTGGATATTCCTGTTCTGTGTGTCTAGCATGGGCCAAAATAAAGTGTGAAAATGAATATTGACAAAAAGATTTGACTATGTATGGGTTAATACATTTTTTAGTTAATTGGTTTTAACAAGACTAGTCCTAATTCATGCTTCCTTCACAAAGAAAAAAAAAGTTATGACATGTACTTTGAGATCATTAAAGTTAAGAAATGCTGTTGAGATGTGAAATTAACCCATCTCAAAGCAAAACAATAGCTACAGACTTTCAAGTACAATAACATTTGCATCTTTTCAATATTATAGAAACACTTGGACCAGATTCCCAGAATCTTTGGTGTTCTTCCACTCTGGTATCTCTCAAAATGAGACAGTCAGTCCCAATTTGAGAGCAAGAGAGGATTTCCATCTGTGGTTTGTATTTCTTTTCCCACTGCCCACTTCTCTCAGTCTGTGTGAGCTTAGGACAAAAGTGAGCTACTGGTAAAGGTATATATAGAGTATCAAAAAAATACTGATAAGGAATATATATAAAGAAATTGTTCATTAACCAGAGTGTCCAGAACAGGTCAGTACCCAACAGATCAGTACCCAATGAAACCTAAAGAACATTATAGCCATCACTGGTCAAGAAAAGGGACAGAAAAATGTTCATAGAAATTGCTGAGTCCTTTTTACTTCAGATGTGAATAAGACCTTTTTTTTCCTCTTAACCAGAAATAGTTACTGAAATAGTGGTATTTTTTTCATTCTGTCACTGTTCATGAGGAAATGAAACACTGATGGGGTATCAGGCTACGTACCTGTAGCAAATTTTTATTTTAAGACCTGCAGCAAATTTTTATTTTATTTTGGTTTTGTTTGGTTATTGTTTATTCTATGTTTATTTGTTGATTTTATTTTATTCTATTTTATTTTGTTTTATTTTTAAGGAGGGAATATTAATGCTGAGCTACTGACTACAGCTCTTTGGAAAGTTACTTAATTCAAAAACTGAAGCATTTGAATAATGTAGTTGTACTGATATTCAAGAGAGTATTTTCTCTTTACACTGTCCTGTGTGTTTTAAACAAGCTGGTTCTGTCCTCCAATTCTGCTTATGAAGGGTACCATAGTAGGATGCAGAATATTTTTCTATCATTAATGCCATGAATCAAGATAGGAGGAAGCATCTGCTGACTAGTTTTCAGAGGAAAGCAGAATGATAACCTGCAAATGAGACATTGTAGTGAATAGAGATAATTTTGCATCTAGACTATAAATAGGATGCTTTTGAACCCAAAATGCATTCAGTTGCTTCTGTCAGCAGAAGCCTTTATTATTGTAGCATGAATAAGCAAACAACCTTTCTTTGCCAATAAAAGCAGTTCATTATATATTCAACAGCCTAACTGGATCTAGAACGTGTATCTTTAAAGTCAAAACTGCCTTTCCTTCTCTCATACATAAAAGCAAGAGCAGAATGTGAGATTTTCTTCATTAAAAGAAATTATTTGAAAATACATGAGGTTTACTATACTTGTGGTCTTCAAAAATCCAGTTTGCTCTTGAAATCTGGTAGGGTCTAAAGGACTTGAATGAGCCTGGTGTTCTCAAAACACACAGTAAGTTCTCATCCATACAGCAAAAGAAAACAACACATTGTCTAGAGGCTGTAATTCATGAGGCAAATCAGTGTCATCGCCGACTCTGAAGCCAAGCCAACTAACTAGCACAACCACTACAAGGCATCTTGTTCAGACACAGTGGTAATTCAAAGCAAGCATGCCAAAACCTGCAAAATTGGTGACTACTGTTGAGTACACAGTAACTCATTGAACATGGATTGGGCAAAACAGACATCTTTCACTGACAACAGTAAAACCGTGTACTTCTGTTCCATACACCTGTTTATGAAGCTAATACAACAGCCTCTCAATAGTCCACACACCCAGAAAATGTTTTGCAAATATTTCACACATTCACGCCTTCTGTTTCATCCCTTTTTATATCATTTCCTCTGTGGAATTTTGCTATTCTCTTTTCATCAAATGCTTATACTTGTTCTTTAGGTGTTTCCTATAGAGCTTTGTCCCTGACAGTTTACAGAATTGGTACCCAATTTACAGCACCATGCAGAGAACTGGAATGACAGAGTAAGACCCAAACCTATCTATGCAGCTTAGAGAGAGCAATATATTCAGCTACAGAGTCATTCTTAACCATTGTAGAACGTGGCTGCTGAATAGCTAACATAATGAGCAGGCAACAAGAGCAGCCTTTCAACATGGTGAAGTAGAGCTGTCTCTTGGGTAAAGAAGAGGAACAATGTGGACAGCTATTTAGCTCTAATATAGGTATGGGAAATAACATAATATTCCAAGTGGTATTTTGGAGTGTTTTGAGTTTGGTTGGTTGTGCTTTGGTGTTTTGTTTTGGGTTTTTTTTGTAAAGGGCAATATTAGTCTTTATTGAAAATCAATATCAATAAGTGTTTATTTTTAGTGTACTGGTTTTGTCTGGGGTGGAGCTTATTTTCTTCATAGCAGCCCTTACAGTGCTATCTTTTAGATATGTGATCCAA
The DNA here is from genome assembly GCF_000687285.1 of Phaethon lepturus. Lineage (NCBI taxonomy): Eukaryota > Metazoa > Chordata > Aves > Phaethontiformes > Phaethontidae > Phaethon > Phaethon lepturus. Next base: position 10,100 of record NW_010537703.1, on the reverse strand, counting down.
ATAGTATTGATAACACATCAATGTTTTAGTTATGGCTGAGCAGTGCTTCTATGGTGTCAAGGCCATTTCTGTTTCCCACTCTGCCCCACCAACACAAGAAGCACACAAGAAGTTGGGAGAGCACACAGCTGAGACAGCTGACCGAAGAGAAATCCCATGCCATATGACATCATGCTCAGCAATAAAAGCTGGGGGAAAGCAGGAGGAAGGGGGGGATATTTGGAGATACGGCATTGGTCTTTCCAAGTAACCTTTACACATGATGCTCTTCTTTCCTGGAAAGAGCAAAACATCCACCTGCTGATGCAAAGCAGTGAATTAATTCCTTATTTCACTTTGCTTGCACATGCAGCTTCCAATTTACCTATTAAACTGTGTTTATATAGACCCATTTTTCTCTCTTACCTGTCTGATTCTCTCCCCATTTCACTAGGGGGTTGAATGAACAAATGATTGTGTGGAGCTTAACTGCTGGCTGGGGTTAACTCACAACATTTGGTTACTGATTTTTATTATCTGTTGTTACTTCCAAGGCTGATATTGACCAGAAATTGTAACTAATGCTCCTGGGGAGCCAATTGCAGAGAAGCTTTTTCTGCACACTCTGTGAAGGAGAAGGAGGAAGAATGCAATGGTCAAGCCCACGAGTTACAAAATGGGAACAGAATGTTACTGTTTAGAAACTGTAGATAATAAGGTGTGAGGGATAAACAGTGCAACAAATACATAAACACTATCAACATTTATTGACCTGAAGCTAGTTTCTACAAATTCCATAGAAAAAGTACAAGTCTGCAAACAAACCTCACAGATGAGGCCATTGGAGCTTCAGTTAAAACCTTGCTCTTACATACTCTGTTTACATGAAAGCACCATCAGCATTGGTCTGTCTGGCTAATTGAATAAATAATCCAAAGTCAAAAATCTTTAGGAAGAAGTGAAAGAGCTACCATCCTTCCTGCATGCTAATCCTTAGGTCAAATGTGTGTACAAATACATTTAAGATAAGAGATTGCTTTTCAATGTGCTTTTTAGTAATTTTAAAATTATTAATATTTATTTCTTAAATATCAGATATAAATGAATCCTCTTGAAGTAAACAGAATTCTGACTTCAATAGAAAAGATTTTTTTTTCTATTTTTAGCTCCATATTCATAACATTTGAGCTAAGTACTATCAAATAAGGAATATACCCAACAAAAGTTATTTGGTAAATATCTGATGTTTGGTAATTTTTAAAGGATGTATGAAAATAATCTGTGTAGCTTTGTTATGTCTGAACCACTTAATACATGTACTCTTTAGAAGTAATGGAAAATGAACAGAGATGCTCCCTGCGCAGACAGGATTTTTCCTCTCCAAAAATTAACGGTACTCAAACTGAAATCATGGAGATTGACTGGAATTAGAAATACAGTTAATTTATTCCTTAGAAGTGTTTTTGTTGCATTAATATTCCCTTACAATGTCTTCTGAGGACCCAGCTGGACATATTCCTTCTCCTGATTACAAAATTAATGTTTTTAAACAAGTAAAGAATATTTTGTGTGATTGCGTTAATTTCTTAATTGCTAGGAGTAAATTCTGAAGGGCTAAAAGGCTAATTACATGTTGAGAGTTGCGTTCCTTTATATATACATTGTCTGTTCTTCTATACAAGATACTACAGAAAAAATGTGCTTTTGCGTTTCATGTTTTTGGAAGTGTTTTATCAAATGAAATGTTAAATGTTCAGTCATGTTATAAGGAAACTTCTGCTTATCAGTAAATTTCCTCATAGAAGCATCATATAGTTTAAACACATACTAGGATTTTTTTGTTTGTTTTTTTCCAAAGGAATAGAGAGACATGTATGAAATAATCTCTTTTGATAGCATCTGCTCTAAGTAGTTGCTGACATCATTCTAGTACGGTTTATATTTTGACCTTGCTTCCCTTTTCTTAGCTATAAGAGGGAGATTAATATCAATGTGTTTTGCGTATTTTGACATAAATTCCCTTTGGGCAAGGATTTTACTTGCCTATAATGATCACTATAAAATAGCACAAAATTATTATTTCAAGGGATGCTAGAGAATCAAACAATATAAATTCAGGGTCAATAAGCTTAGACAAATCCTTACAAAATGGAAGGTCAGTGAAATTTAATGTAGGCACAAGCTTTGCAAACAAAGGTTCCTGCCTTCCTCCTTCATCAATGTAATAGAATATTAAAACTATTCTTGAGCCAAGTTATTTTATTGAAGGGAGGAGACAAGAGACAAAAAACAGCATAACCACACTAGACAGACTGGCGGGGGGGGGAAAGAAGATAGTGACTTTGTTTAAGCTTGGCATTAGTTAATTAGCAGCTTACCGTATCTGGGAGAAAAGCAAGGTGAGAAGGAAGGTTTGAACTGGATGACTTGACCACATGAAGTGATTTCAAAAAGTTGATGAAAGCTTTTTACTTTAACCTGCATGAACATACAACAACATAGATAGCTTTTTCTGATGCTGTATGTCAAATACAGTGGCTGCTGAAACACTTAAAGGTTCCCTTGAGTCACGAAGGTTTGAAGAGGCTACTTCTGAACTAAAAATCTGACCTAACAGAATCATGTGGTATATCTGTTCTCCATGGTAGATCTGCAGAATCTGATAAACACAAGGCTTCACTCACTATAGAATTATGACAGGCTTCTCAGCTTCTTCCATATTGTATCTTTGTACCTCACAGTCCATAATAGCTCTTTCTCTAACAGTCCTATCATATACTGAAATAGTATTCATATGTTATGCCTGCAAACTGTACAATATTGCCCTCTCTCTGCCTACTCAGTATTTTAAGTCAACATTTAAGTTTCTCCAAGACTGTACTCAATTGTCAGCTAATTGCATATATGTTTGACACTAGGACTATTTTACATCCTGATGTATCTGACATGTAATTCACCAAAAGTGCAGCTCTAACTCAAACCAGGACTCCTGCAGAATAATTCCCAAAGTAGTTATTCCCCTGCTCTAATTTCCAGCTCTGTCCAATACCTTAGGTATGTTCAGAGCAAATTTAACAGACCCAGCCTCATCTTGCAGTGGGAGATGGACTACAGATTTTGGCAAGTAGCACAGATCCCCAGTGGCAAACTGGTAGGTTCCTGAGCATTTGGGATAGCTCTAACTTCTTTTTCCAACTTTCTCTTTGCACAAGTCAGGGCAATGGAAATTAGCAGGCCATTTCTTAGCAGCAGCATAAGGGCTTCTCTATATAAGTGCAAAAAGAGAGGAAAATCTTCTAACTCATGTTGTCAGATTAATTGGGAAAAGCCTAGTGTCGTGGTTTAGCCCCAGCTGGCAACTAAGCACCATGCAGCCACTCACTCCCCCACGTTGGGACTGGGGAAAGAATTGGAAGAGTGAAAGTGAGGAAGCTCATGGTTTGAGATAAAGACAGTTTAATAAGTAAAGCAAAAGCTGCACATGGACAAGCAAAGCAAAACAAGGAATTCATTCACTACTCTCCATGGGCAGGCAGGTGTTCAGCCATTTCCAGGGAAGCAGGGCTCCATCACGCGTAATGGTTTCTTGGGAAGACAGACGCTATCACTCCGAACGTCCCTCCACCCCTTCCTTCTTCTTCATCCCCACATTATATACTGAGCATGACATCATATGGTATAGAATATCTCTTTAGTCAGCCTGGATCAGCTGTCCTGGCTGTGTCCTCTCCCAGCTTCCCATTCACCCTCAGCCTTCTTGCTAGCAGGCCAGCATGAGAAGCTGGATTGTCCTTGACTGCTTAATAACAACTCAAAACATCAGCATGTTATCAACAGTTTCTCATCCCAAATCCAAAACACAGCCTCACACTAGCTGCTGTGAACAAAACTCACAGCAGTTGGGAACACAGGGTTGTGGTGAGATCTTTGTTTTCCTCTCAGAGCTTACACAGTTCCTCTACAGGAGCAGCTGTCCACTCAGGGCACTAGTGCAGGAAGTCAGTTATGTCTGCACCTATCTGTGTATACATGGTTTAGCTTTAAACTCATGTATTTTAGGGGAGTTGTAAGTACTACACTCATGGCTAAGGATTACACAGTGTCAGGGAAACCGAGAAATTGGGCTTTGCTCTTCCCAAGTGATATTTAGGCTTGAAGTGATTAAGAGCTGCATCCTGTTAAAATTAACACTCAGTTTCATTCCAGTAGGACTGTTGAAATCTATTTGGAGGCCTGTAATGATATACCCCAGTCAACACTGTGCCCAATCCTGTTGAATATCTTCATTAATGGTCTAGATGATGGGGCAGAGCGTACCCTCAGCAAGCTTGCTCATCTGATGACACAAAATTGCAAGAAGTGGCCAGAGGGTTGTGCTGCCAAACAGAAGAACCACAACAGACTAGAGAAATGGGCCAACAGAAACCTCATGAAGTTCAACAAAAGTAACTGCAAAGTCCTGCACTTGAGGAGGAACAATCACAGCCATTCAGTTGGAAAGAAACTTTGCAGAGAAGGCCCTGGGGGTTCTGGTGGACACCAAGCTGAACATGAGCCAGCAATGTGCCCTTGCCACAAGAAAGGCTATGAGTATCCTGGGCTGCATTAGACAAAGTATTGCCAGCAAGTGGAGGAAGGTGATCCTTCGCGTCTCCTCAGCATTGGTGAGGCCACACCTGGAGTACTCTGTGGTTCTGGGATCATCAGTACAAGAGAGACATGGGCATGCTGGAGAGAGCCCAGCAAGGGGCCACTAAGATTATGAAGGACAGGAGCATCTCTCCTATGAGGAAAGGCTGAGAGAGCTGGGACTGTTCAGCCTAGAGAAAGAAAGGCTCAGGGGGATCTTACTACTGTATATCTAGATATCTATAGATACTATATCGATCTATCTATACATATATAGTGTATATATATATATGGTATTGGATACAATCCTGGGCAACCTGTTCTTGGTGACACTGTGTGAGCAGTGGGGTTGGACCAGATGACCTCCTGATGCCCCTTCCAACTGTCACCATTTATGGGACATAAATTTAACATTTCAGAGTTAAACCTTAAGTTACTTCTCTAGGGCCAGGTTTCTTATCTGTTTCACTTTCAGTTTTTCAATGTCAAAGGTAAGAAAACAAATGGAAGGATTCTTTATTTAACATGCATTTCTGTTTCTCAAGAAATAACCTTTGACTAGCATCATTCGTATATACATACATGTATATGTGCACAAATACATTTTCAGTGTAAATACCTGAACATAATATAGTATAATATCTTGCTAGGAGGTCTCCTGACTTTTTAGCTTTTCAGAAAATGTGTGTCATTCATGTTTTCCTCTTTGGATACTTGACCTGTTTAAACAGGACATTTTAGTGGCATCATTTTTAGCTACAACATTTACTTTAGCCTTTCTCCTTGGTTCTGAGAGATACTATGTTTACAAAGAAAAATCTTTTATCTTGTCAAGCCCTTGACCTATTTCCTTTCTCAGAGACATTTACATTTTCCTTAATGGTTCAATTGTAAAGTGAGTTATTGGAGCCAGGTAACATAAAGCATATTATATAATGGTCTTGCTCTTACCTCTGAGAATTAATCAGATATTAGCATTTCTCTATACTTTTCTTGCACAAACGATACAGTATTTTTTATAAATATGACTGAAATTATTTTCCTAATTTGCAACTCATAATCTGTCCAGAATTTTCAGTTTTACTTGCCACAATTCCTCATTAAAATCATTTTCCAACTGGAGAGAGGTTTTTATGACTGAAAAAAGTATTTCCTGTCTCATCCATGAATGTGGGAAAGTGGGGCATGCTTCAGTCCTCTTATTCCCTTTTATGTTTCTATCTGTATTCTCATAAGCTATTTGATTTCAAGGAAAACTTATATTTTAGGTGCAGTTTATTCAGTGGCTCTTTGGCCATTTTCTGGCTTTGTGCCTGTTCAGATGACAGGGAAAATTGAAAGCAATTTCCCTAGAGGTGCATTTTTTGTCTTGGATGAAAACCTATAGGTTTTTGTATTTGCTTGAGTTGAAACCATGTTCAGAGGCTAAAATCAAGACGAATGCAAGCTGAAGTCTTACACTGCTTAATTAAAATATCTGCACTGTTTTTGTTCACTGTTGAATGCTTCTGACAAACAAGTTCCCTGAGCAATGTGGATCTGGTGTTTTCCAGATTTTGTAGGTGTAACATTCGTAGCATGTTCTTCATTTAGTGCACCAAATTTATATATTGGTGATGCTTTTTTCCAGCCTTTGTGTTTATTTCTTTCTTTCAAAGGAGAGGAATAACTGTCTAGCTCTCCTGTGGTTTCAAGGGAAGGAATAAAAGAACAAGCAAGCAGTCTGTTTCTAGGGTGAGAGGAGGGATGTTCCATGAGATAGCTATATTAGAAAGTCCTTCCAGCAGCTAGACAGTTTTATGTACAGTCTTTGTTCACCAGGAGGTGAGAGTTCTCAAGTTAAGCTGAAAGGCAGTTCCAGCTGCTGAGTGGTAACCTCTAGCTTGGACACAGCAGGCTGCAACAGGAAAGGTATGGTACAAAACATGTAACTAGCAAACAAACCCCACCCTAAATACTGATTTTTCTTAATGGAAAAAGTTGTATTATCATGATCAGTTTCTTTCTGAGTGTCCATTCCTTAAACTATACTGATCTGTGGAAATGGTTCCACTTCATGAGAGAGTCAGGTGACCCAGAGATTTCTATTTCTTTCACGAGTAGAGTGTACCACAGGATTGGCCTTTGTGTTTCCCACACTGTGGGAATCCAACAGAGCACAGTCATGCAAGTGAGGTGTAAAAGTGCCGACATGTCTGTGGAAACTTATGATGCTCAAGACCTCCCTATAGACTTGAGTGCGTAGGGTGAGACCTATATGCCTAAGATTAAAGCCCACAAAACCCAAACAGCTGAGTAGACACTTCCTGAATTGGCCAGTAGAAAACTGCAAGAAGTGTTTGGATTAGAAATATACTTGCTTTATTTGGAACTGATAAGCATGGAAAATCCAGAGCAATTAAGACCCTGACACCATCAGTAGATGGTGATCAGGTTAGGGAACATTTAACAAGACTGAAATTACACACGTCCAGGGACCTGACAGGATGCACTCTGAGGGAGCTGGCCAGTCTCATTGTGAGGTTACTTTTTGTTGTCACGACAGATTGTGGAGATGGAGGAGCTTTCTGAGGACTGGGAGAGAGCAAATATCACTCTCATTGACAAGCAGGACTAGAAGAATGACTTGTGGAACCACAGACCTGTCAACCTCACACCAATTCCTGAAAAAGTGAAGGTGCAATTAGTCCTGAAAAACACTTCCAAACACATGAAGGACAAGAAAGTAGATGGGAGTGGTCAACATGAATTTACAAAGGAGAAAATTCATTATCAAGGGACTAAAAAAAAATATTAGGTTAAAAGGGAAACAGAAATTACAGCCAGCTATTTTTAAATTTGAAGTTTTATATTTACAGTAAATGCACAAAACCCAACAGAGAAAAAAACAAAGAGACACAGGAGTTGCTTGTATCTCTGAAGTTCTATCAGCCAACAAAAGCTCTTGCTCACTCTGCTAGTTCTTTCTAGAGCCACGGAGTGTGTGTATCCTCTGACTCCTTTAGCTACATCTCTCCAGGTTTCATGTCCTATTTATTTCTTATGTCCTATTTATGTCTCACTTCATTTTCACATTCAGCTTCTGGTTCTTCAGACAATTCTGTCAAAAATATATCTATTTTTACAGTTAGCATTTCTGAGTGTTCACAAACACGTCCCTAGGTTTGGTTTTAGAAATACAGAGTCTCCTGGAGGAGTATACCAATAGTCTCTCAAAAGAGCGGCTGCTATTAGATCTGCTGCAATTAAGCCATCATACAACGTAAAACAGACAGAGAGACAATCAGGCTGAGTTGGGTGTCTGTGTCCAGTTGCTGGCAGTGCGGGGCTGCAAGGGTGGCCTCTGCGAGAAGAGACCAGAGACTGCCTCATGCTGGACACTGCCCCTTCCAGATGGTTCCAACCAGCTCTAAAATGGACCAGTCAAAGGACACAGCTGAGGCCATCAGCCACATAGCACAGAGAAGTAGCACCTCTGTGAAAATGTGTTTAAGAAAGGGCTAAATGCCAGATAGCAGACTGAGGAGTGAGAAACAAAACATCACACATGAGAAGCAATCCTGTGAACACCAAGGTCAGTGATGAAGGAGGAAGGAAAGAGGTGCTGCAGGTGCCAAAGCAGAGATTCCACTGCAGCACATGAAGAGGACCATGCTGGAGAAGATATCTACCCTGCATCCCATGGAGGACCCCACACTGGAGCAGGGGAAATGTGTGAGGAGGAAAGAGTTGCAGAGAGGAGCAATTATAGACTGACCCCAACCTCCCATTCCCAACCTCCCTGTGCCACCCAGGGGAAGAAGGGGAGGTAGAGGAGCTGGGAGTGAGGGAATGAAATTGAACCTGGGCAATAATAGGCAGGTATTGTTTTAATTTGTATTTGTTTCTCACAATCCAAACCAATTTAAATTAGCCATAAAATAAATTAATTTTCCACAGGTTGAATCTGTTTTGCCCATAATGGTAACTGACAAGTGATCTCCCTGTATATAGCTTGACTGGTGAGCTTTTTCATCTCATTTTCTCCCCCTGTCCTGTTGGAGGAGGAGAAGGAATGAGAGAGAGGCCAGGTCAATGTCTGGCAGCTGGCCAAGACCAACCCACCACACAGGTAAATGAGGAATGTTTGAGGGAAGATTTTGCCACTCTTTTGAAAGTACACTGTATCTTCTGCCCTGTAGATTTTGCAAGCACAAAAAGGCAAGAATAACACAGGATGAAGAACAGTACTACTATGAAGTACACCCCCTTCCTTTCTCTCAGGAGGCAGAAGAAGATTAAGGTCTTTATTTAGACCCGTTGGGTTACAATCATCTGAGGAGTCTAGTTAACCTAAAGAAATACAAGAAAATGCTCAAGACCTATGAGACCAGAAAATGTCAGAAATGCATTTTCATGCACTCCCTTGCAAAAAAGTAATACCTCTTGGGCTGGGACACTGTTGTACTGCTCATGGTGGATGCTGCAAATATCTGTAGGAAGACAGAAGCTTGTAAGTGTCCTGACAGTAAGTGAATGAGAAGCTGTTATTAAATCCCACTGAGAAACTTAAAGTGTGCCTGGAGGGAAGTGGCTCTATATGGCCAGGGGATGATCCATATGGGAATGGCAGCACCTTGGTGCCTCAGTAGACAAAGATGAGAACCACTTGACAGCCTGTAAAAGGTAAGTTTAATGTGTTACTTCCACAACCCAGATACTGAATTGTAAAACTGTTGCATATTAGGGTACAAATTAGTCCTTTGTCACCTTATGGTCACTTTATGCAGGACACTGCTGAAGGCTACTGTCAATTCATTCATTAAGTATTCATATATCTATATTGTTACTCATGGGATCAATTCATTTAAGCAATTCAGTTGGCTAAAGCTACGTGAAGTGAAGATTCAATTAAATCTGGTTTGGATCTCATTCAGATATTCAAATAAGCTAAACCTTTGGCTTGTTCATTTGTGAAATAAGCTCTTTTATATGGGTGTAAAATGTGGTTTTCACAATGGATAAGCTCTGATCTCTGATCCCCTCATGTGTAATAACTAGAAGTAGCATAATCCAGGAATCTGAGAAGCTAAAAACAGTATCTGCACTGAACTGTGGCTCCATTGGGACTTTTCACTCTTCCAAAACCACATTAGGCCAGACATGCTTGTCTTGCATGTCTGTGCTTGAAGATAATGTAAATGCAACATTGAAACGTGGAAGAGTAGTTCCTAGCACACCTGATCTTCACTTTCTTTTCTGAAACTCTGGAATATGGTCTGTAAACAGAGACTGATATTTTTCAACTTTTCAGAGGATTCTTCATATCATGAAATTTTTGCATAGCTAACTACAAGCACTCATTTCAAAACTTTTGAAGGCACCAACCTTCAAAAAATCAGGTCCTTCCAGACTTCTTAACAAGATTCTGAACTTAATCTGGAGATTCACAAAAACATCAGTAAAATGTTAGGTACATAGACTGAATTCACAGAATCACAGAATCACAGAAT
>NW_010537702.1:0-880 GCF_000687285.1 Phaethon lepturus | reverse complement strand
AGTTCCTGCTCTTGAACATCCAGGGAGTGCCACTGAGATGGTCAATGAGCCGTCATTTCCCATACAGAAGAGCGAAAGCGTCAGCTGGCGATATGTCGGAGTCGGACTCTGTGTCCGTGGGATGTGTGACAGGATCTTCTGGTCTTACCGCTGGCCGTACCAACCTGGCCCGTACCCACTTCGCTCCGTCCCCTGTTGAGACACAAGCATAGCCTCCACCCCCAGTTTTTTTGGTCGTATCTCGACTTGGGGGAAGGATCATCCCAGGCAGCCCCCTCCTGTTGCGGCACGGGTGACCAGCGCTCATGTTCCAGGTCAGGAGGCAGGGGCCATCCAGGCGGCCATCTCGCTGGAGCTGAGCAGCGACGTGGTCACCAGCTTCGACGTGGCGGTGGAGGGGCTGAACGGGCAGCTGCCCAACCTTGACCTCCTCAACCTCTTCCACGCCTTCTGCCAGAAGAACGGGCTGCTCTGCACCATCCAGGGCAAGGTGAGCCTGGCCGGGCGCATCCCAGCCTGCAGCGGCCTCCCGGGACACACGGCCCAGCCCTGCCGTGGGGGAAGCTTCAGGGTGCTGGCTCAGGCATCGGGGCAGCCCCGGGGCGACCACGGCCTCTTCCTCCGCTACCGCATCGAGGCCATCACTCTCCGCGGCATCAACAGCTTCCAACAGTTCAAGATGCTGGAGGCGATGTTTCGGAAGCTCAACAACCTTCTGGAGCGGCTGCACCAATCCTACTTCTTCTACCTGCTGCCCTCCCTGTCCCGCTTCGTCTCCATCGGCGTCTACATGCCAGCCTTCGGCTTCCTCATCCTCGCCCTTGTCCTCAAGGCTCTGGGCCTCTGGATGAAGCTGAGCAAGTGCGAGGCGGGAAGCACC